>NC_044907.1:26502592-26666844 GCF_001633185.2 Quercus lobata | reverse complement strand
AAAAGGTTAAAAAAAAAAAAAAACTAAATACAAAATTAGAGAGCCACATAGCAAAACCTCGTGCATTGAGAGAGAGAGAGAGAGAGAGAGAGAGAAACCTGCAAATGTGGCCCATGTTTTATCCAACATCCAAGGCTGCTTGATATCTTGCCTAAATAAAGAGACCCTTGACTTGAACTTTTTGAAGTGCCTGCAGCTATTACTTTTTTTGAGGTGCCTGCAGCTATTACTTGATTTGATAATATTGTTTCTCTTGAAGTACACTCCCCTTGCATAGTTTCATTACCTGGTAGAAGCTCTGTCACGGGGGTAGGCCTCCTGCAAGCATCCAAAAACATATCTATGATTTGACTAACAAATTTCATATCTATTGCATCGAAGTGTGGTAACAAAACACTTGTTGAAATCCTGCTTGTCAGGGGCGCCCAATATTATTTGGAGCCTTCTTAAGGCAAAAAATTTATTCAGAACTTTTAATATGTAAATATTAATTAAACAAAATTATTTAATATTGATCAAATCAAAGTTAATTTGATACATTAAATATATAATTTAATGAATAATACCAATTAAACTAATGTTAATTTGAGAATTAAATATCATAGTTGAAAAAAAATATTAATAAAAAAATATTACGGTTAGGATTTCAATTAGGTTAGGGTTCTATTGGTCTTGTACATTGAGAGTCTTAATAGAAATGAGAAAGGAAAATGCACTTAAAGTGTTATAAAATGTTCACAGTATGATATAACATTGACCCTCATTGATGAAATTCATCGATCTAACCAAGGAATGTTTAAATAACTTTTTTTGTGATTAGTAACATGGCAATTTGTAAGCTAATAATAAAATTTGTAGTATTCTCAACACTACTAATAAAAAAAAAAATGCATAACCTTTAAATATATATATATATATATTATTTTATAAAAATTTGGGCTTTTAACCCTTGGAAGTGGGGCCTTTTTCCCTAAGCGGAATATTTTTTATTTTTTTTGGGATGGGGCTTCAGGCCTAGGCCTTGGGCCGGCCCTGCCACTTGTAATTGAAACCATCATTTTTCATCTGAATTGTATACAAAGCAAATATAGTGAAACCCAACCACCTTGAATGATCATGCAAATCTGCAGGTAACTGCATTTTTATGGCGGGCCCATTTTGATAAGCAAACCAGCGTGGTGGAGACGCAATCTGAGGAAAGATATAACCAGACAGATGGTTTCGTGCCCAATCCACCTGTAAAATTCAGAAATATATAGCCTTCAAATCTTCAATGGATGAAAGAACAAAACACGTACAAAAATAGTAAGTTTAAAGATAAATTTTTTTCGCAATTACTAGATGGCGTGGGCTTTACACGTGTGAGTGGAAGTCTCATGCAAAGAAAAATAAGAAAATGCTAAGATTTACTACACCTACACGTGTGAGTGGAAGTCTCATGCAAAGAAAAATAAGAAAATGCTAAGATTTACCACATAAAGCTTGCAAATTGATACAGTAATAAATATGATCAAACGATCTAGGTTTCAACCAATCATAAATAAATATTTGAATATATATCTAAAAGCTAAAATGTAGTGTATAATATTACTACGCTCCTGTTAAGTTACATCAGTGCCATATCATCAGCCTATTTTCAATATTTTTTCTTTCCTTTTTAATTATTATTCTCTTTATTAATTTCCCACTTTACAATTACACATTCTCAAACATTTACTTATTTTTACCTTTTTATCTCTCCATTACTCTATACCTCAACCTTACAGTTTGTCCATCCTTTATCTTCCTTTTATTTTGACTTTTCTTCTTCCCTATTTTTTTTACTATAAAAGTGTCATTTTCTCTTCCATTCAATCCATATTTTTCTCGCACAAAAATGTGAATACTCTCTCTCTCTCTCTCTCTCTCTCTCTCTATATATATATATATATATAGTCTTTCTCTTGATGGATTTTTAATTCTTTATTACACCTCTAATTTAAATTGATGAATTTTTATGCTTAATCTATATGATTGGTTTATATTTTAATTTTTTATTTGTTTTTATTTTATTTCTTTTGTTTGTTACATGTTATCCAATGAAATTACAAAATAATTCAATGTTATTCTAATACATAGCATGAATTGGATAATTTGGGGTTTATAACTATACATTTTCTTTTGAATATTTTTCTACTCATCTTCTTTTATATAATTTTGTTATTTGTCTCATATTCTCTTCCAAAAAAAATGTGATTATTCTCTCTCTCTCTCTCTCTCCATAACAAACTATACAAAAGTTTGAATAATATAGATCACTTGAAAAAAGAATAGTATTTCTATCTTTTATTACAAAAGTAATAATAATAATAATAATAATATCAATCAAATTAATGCACCTAAGTTTTTCAAAAAGGCTAAAAATAATATAATGATATATTTGTAGAGATGGAGAGATAAAAAATAATTTTAAAAATAATATCTCCAGTATGTTTTGGAGAATAAATCATACATTATACCACGTTATAAAATAGTTGTATATTCTCATGCATCGCGTAGATTTGCGACTAATTGTTATAATTAGCAATGTCATGAATTTCGTTCCGTTTCGGCCAGAACGGCTAGAAAATCTCGTGTCGGTGTGTAAACCGGAATGATAATACCCTCCATTCCACCTCGGATTAAATTTCGCCCCATTTCGGCCCGTTCCGGGCATTTCGGTCAATTCCGGCCAATTTCAGTCGGCCGAAATTCATTTTCCAGCCGGTATGAATTCTGGCTTCTTATTTTTCCCTTCTTGAACTTAATCAGTGTCCTGTAGCTCCTAGTCTCTCCCTCATCTCGCACTATCTGACCCTCTCAACTTTGACAGAAAAATTGAAAATAAAATTGAAGAGCAAGATGAAGCAAAAGTGGTGTGACTTCACTGACTTGTGAAAAAAAAAAAAATGGGAGATGAAGAAGATAAGAATAAGAGGAGAAAAGAGCTCAGGCGTGAAATGATGAAGAAAGACTGAAATCTGCAATAATGAAATATAGAAGTAGCATTTGAGCAGGTAGTGTACTAGTCACGTGAGTGGGTTGGGAATTGGGAAAAAGTAGTCAGTAGGAAGTTTCCTAGAAACCCACTTGCGTACAATTATCAAAATGTGATTTTTTTTTTTTTTTTAACCTTAAAATAAATGTTTTTTTAAATAATAATCCCACATTATTTTAATAGAAAACTATATTAAGTTAATTATTTTACATAATAGTAAGAATAATATATAAATATATATCTCACTTGTGTATAATTACCCAAAATGTGAGTTTTATTTTTAAAAAAAAACATAAAATAAATGCTTTTTTTAAAAATAATATCCCACTTTATTTTAATAGAAAACTATATTAAATTAATTATTTTACATAACATTAATAATAATATATAAATATATATTAGCAGTAATTTCAAAAAGGTTTCCGAAACGGTACCCAAAATTGGCCGGTACCGAAATATTCCATTCCAATGAACAAACCGAAACGGGTTCCGAAATGACATTCATAACAATGATAATTAGTAACATGTCTATTTGGAGACTCAAAATAGTAAAATTTGTAGTGCCTATAACACTACTCAAAAGATAAATAAATTAAGGATTTTTTTTATGGAATAAGTTGAGGAATTAATATTACATAATATTTTGGATAAAGTGGAGTCCTTATATATATTATATTTACTCCTAATTAAAGTCCCTATAAAAATATAGGAGGAGATATGATAACAATTTTGAATTTAGTGACATAGACTGATAGAGGAACAGACCTGATTCAATCTTGAAAGCTGTGAGTGTGAGTTGAGCTCTCCACGGAGGTCATTAGGACTCCCAACAATTTTTTGGCCTAGGTTTTGTAGAAATTCTCCCATATCTTGCTTATATAGAATACGTGCACCACACATATTAATCTCAATATCCGGGCTTTTGGTTCCAATGAAAGGGGTAATGCAACTCCGTTCGTCTAAATGTTTTCTAAACCTCGCATGCGATATATATAGCCAAAGTCCAAATGAACCAACATATGTTTCCTTAGGAACCTTGAAAGCTATAAGATCTCCATTTATGTCCAAACGACAATAAAACTCATGAAAGTATTTTGTATCCTCTCCATGAGAATCGTCGTTCGAATGTGCTGGGACTACAAAAATGACACAGAGAGCGATTCCTTTCCAATTTTTATTACTGAACAGATTTGAAGGTAGTGTGATTGGTCGAAATGACCCAAAACTCTGATGCTTGAACCACTCCGGAATTTCATTTTGAGGTAAAACATGGCAAAAGCCTTCCATTTGATGAATTTGATCCTGTAAAATATTAAAAACAACTGTTAAAGATGCTCGTGCGTGTGTGGGACAAGTGAGAGAGAAAGAGATACCTTCACGTATCTTTGCCATAATAGGTGTATGTCTAGCAAAGAAACCTCAGCAATTGTGCCATCTTCATCCTCGGCCAAGCCAAGGCAAGTAATAATAGTGAATCCTGCTACACCCAAAGACCATACAACAACTTGATTTGAATAATTTTCAAGCGCAGTACATCCTTGTACTGAAACTAACCTTGTACTTAATGGAACATATGGCATTGATTTAAGCTTGCTACAATGATCCAAGAAAAGAATTTTGAGCTTTGAAAGTCGAGAAGTGTAATCGGGCAAGCATATAAAATTATTTTTGCTCAAATTCAAATACTCTATTGACAACAAGCAGCTAGGGTCATCAGGGAGTGCCAACAGATTGCAGTCACTTAGACTTAGAGTTACCAAAGTGCTTAATTTTGAGAACGAATTAGACAACAACAGGTTGATGGGCTCTGGTTCAGGATGCCGGGCATTGTGGAAACAATATGTTGACAAAGCAGTTGTAGCAAATATAGGAATTCTGAGATAGGTGTATCGCCATGCTAGGAAAGATAGAAAAAGAAATAAAATTAGTCGCAGAAAAGTGGGGGAGGCACCAATTGAGGATCCAATAGGAGAGAGCCCAAGCAAATGCCCTGCTTTTGGTGGTTGACACTTACATCCTGATAGAGTGAGAATTTCAAGAGATGTCAAACTATGAATGTCACTCGGAAATCTCTTAAGGTTTTTGCAGTCTTGAAGATTCAATAAGGTCAAGCCAGTTAGACGCCCGATTGTTGGTGGTAGTTCTTCAATGGCAGTCCCATCCAAATAAAGCTTCAACAAGCTTCTCATGTTTCTCCCAATACGGGGAAATTTCTTAAATCTTGAACAGCCAGATAGAATTAAAGTTTTAAGAGATTCCAAATTGAGCTCATATGGAAGGTTCTTAAGACATTTACAATCTTTTAGATTTAAAAGAATAAGTCTTTTAAGACCTCCAACAGAAGGGTGCAACTCATGCAATCTTGTACAACCTTGGAAATTCAGCCTCTCAATATTTGAGAATCCAGTGAAGTCAGGAGTTCGGGTTAAGTTTTGGGAGTCACTCAAGTCAATGAGCTTTAACTTTCCCAACTTCTGTGATGAAAAAATAAGCAGGGATAAAAAAAAAAAATAAAGCATTCAAGAAGTTAAACTTTATAAAAATAAAAAATACAGAAAAGAAAAAACAGCAAAAGTGAAAATCTTACACTGAATTCACTTGGAAGTTGCTGAAGACAACTGCGATGCATAATGAGCTCAACAAGTTCGCCAGGCTGAAAACTATTAGGCAATGATTCCAAAGGATAATCATGCCATTCCAGCCAACATAACTCATTAGAAAGATAACTGAGGCAAGAAAGGCGCACCTTACAAATTTTGAGCAATCTTAGTTTATTCATCTTTGAGAATGATTCAGCATTCAATTCTTCTTCATCATCTGGAGGCAATCTTAATAGCATGCCTTCTATATGTTTTGTTCCCTGGTAAACAAAAATAGTAAGATTAGTATACCGCTAGATAAAGCAAAAACTTGCATGAATATATTGTAGAATTATATACTTCTCTAAATTTATGTCTATATAATAATCCACTTACAGTATTGTTCTTTAATACATCAAGGACGTCATCACAATGCCACAACCTACTACGTTCTCCAACTTCATCTGATGCCTCACTAACAATTTCCCAACCCATTTGTTGTAATAAATTATACATCCACAATTTTTCCCCCACTACAAGAGTAATTAGAGATTTGTCGATGAGATTTTTTATTGGATTAATGCCTGAGAAGTAAGATTCTAGTATATCAGCAACGCGATTCTTCTCCTCCCCTTGGAAGAAACATGCAATATCTAAAAATAGTTTTTTCTCATCTGCCCCCAATCCATCAAAAGCAATTCTAAGTTTCTTAGTAGTTTTTTCATGGGGTATTGCTCTTAGCTGATTCTGAGCACTTTCCCATTCATTTTTTGGTCTAGTATACAAATAGGAACCCAAAACTTTAAGAACCAAAGGAATTCTCTGAGCAAGCTCGACAAAATTGTTGCAATATTCCAAGAAATCATTCTCACAATGAGGTTTGTGGAAGGCATTCAGACTAAAAAGTTGTAGAGCTTCGACTTCATTTAGTCCTCTAGCCTTATATACAATTTTAATTTCATAACTTGCCAACAAATCTCTGTCTTCAGTAGTTACAATGATTCTACTTCCTTTGCCAAACAAATCACGCTTCCCTACTAATGTTTCTAATTGACTTCTTTCGCTCACATCATCAACAACAATAAGAACCTTTTTGTTATGCAGTATATCGCTGATAACTTGCATTCCCTTATGCACATCCTTTACCCTTAATCCCCCTTTTCCTATATCACAAAGGAGTCGTTCTTGTAAAGTCTTTAGACCATGTGCTTTAGATTCCTCTCTAACATTTTCGAGAAAACTAGAAGCTTCAAATTGTTTAAGAATCTTATCAAAAACAGCTCGTGCAAGAGTTGTCTTGCCCATACCACTCTTCTCACATATTCCAATAAAGTGAACATCACTTGATTCCATATCTAAATATGAAATCATTTCCTCAACACGAGAGCTTATTCCCACAAGACCATCTTCAATATCATTTGAATGTCTCTCTTTCAATTTCAAATATATCCATTGAACAATGTTTCGGATAAAGTTTGTCTCATGCACCCTATAAAATATTACAAAAATCTGTGTCAAAACAAACTAATTGGAGATGTAGCATGCAAACGTTGATGTTTTGCTTGTTCATCTCATAAAAGAGAGAGCTCTAAAATTGAACTAAACTACACAGTCGAGCTCAATTTGCTTGTCGAAATCCTAGGGCATGCAAGTAGATTATTAGTTCTCAGAACAGAAAACATGGCTTTTCATGTAAACTTGAAGCAGCAACTATTGTACTATTCAACATAGATGTTCTTTTTATTTTTTAAACCCAAAAAAAAAAAAAACTGCAATTTAATTGAAATTCTGATTTGGCTATTTGAAACCTAAATTTCAACAACTAGAAAATCTCAAATGCCATGTCATTTAGTACACAATCTGTTGACAATTTCTTTTCAAAACAAAAAGAAGAAGAATACAATCCGGGTAGAGCTTGTGTCCAATGGCCAGCACCACTGGACACGTTGCGATGCGGACATGTGTCCAAGACTAGACACGTGTCCGTATCCTAACAGGTCTAATGGCTGCTGGCCGCTGGACACATGCCAGACCCATACAATCCATACTATTGAGTATTGACCGAAGCGAAAATCATCTTCATTTCAAGATCCTAAGTAGAAGCCCATAAAACTTGTTGAAACCGGGCTTGAATGGCTGCCCAAAGTACACATGATGTAGCAATTAGCATCACATATTGGGCCACAATTTATTCTTAAGTGAATGAAGGAATTTAACAAGGTTGCATTAGGATACTTGAATTTGAATTTAGATCTGGATTTTAAATCAATGGATTTAGAATGTCTTGATTCCATATTTATATTCTATACATAAGAGTATTTTAAATTCTAGATTCTTAAATCTATTGTTTGGATGCTTTAATAACCTATAAATTGGATTTGAAATCGTCTCTTTCAAAATGACCAAATACTTTCATAATCTCCTAAATCTCACCTAAAACATTAAAATTAGTGAAATACTCTCAAAACCTCAAGAATGACAAAAGTGTCCCAAAAATATCCCAAATCTATAAAAATAACCAAATAACCTTGAAACCCTACAAAATACCTTTGAAAAATTTTGAAATAACAAAAATCCTAGGGAAAAAATCTCAAATGACCGAAATACTTCTAAAACTTTCAAAATAGCCAAAACACCTGTTAACCTATAAAATGACCAAAAATAAAAATGATTAAAATGTCCAAAAATAAATAAATCCTTACAAAATCCAAATTTATCGAAAATTGAACCTAAAATGGCCAAATTGACCTTGAAATTAAACCTCCAAAATGATCAAAATTTCCAATATGATTGAAATAAAAATAAAACTACCAAGATGATAACACCCCACCACCCTCCCCCACCCACTGACCCTCAAGGAAAAAAACATCAAATGACCAAAATTCTAAATCTTCAAAATGTTGTACATGACAATTATTGGTTTACATTACACTATTCATATAGTGTGTGTGTGTGTGTGTGTTTCTTTGTTCCTACACACACCACATTGTATGTCTTTTTTTTTTTATCCACTAAAACTACTCTCTCTCTCTCTCTCTCTCTCTCTCTCTATATATATATATATATTTCTCCCTAGTTTTCCAACTAAACATATACATTTTTTAAAAATATATAATTCAATAGTTTCAATGAATAAGGGGATTTGAACCATGGACATTTTCATAACAAATATTAAGAGGTACTAGTTGAGCTATAAGACTCGTAGCTACACGTATATTTTTAGTGACCACTTTAAAATTTTATTTTATTTTTCTCAATAATTCAATAATTACAACAAAGTTAGTGGAAGAATTTCTAAATGTAGTTCTACTGTCTAGTTACAAGACTTTTGATGACAACCTAAACTAAATCTTGAAACTTAAATTAGTGACAAACTTTTTCTTAATTTTGCAATAGTATGTATGTAGTGCTGTTTATAAAACTACATATAATTCATGCTTTTGTGGTATTAAAGATATTAACCTTTTAACATCTACATTTAAAGTAATTAAGTAATGCAGTCAAAACAGGCCAAAAAAAAAAAAAAAAAAAACTCATCAGAAGCAAATCAATAAGCGTTACCCATCCTTCAAATGCCTTCCAGAGAGACTGGCCACATTTGTTAAAGCAGTTTTCCACTTCTGCACCTTTGTTGGGTTCTCCTCGAAACGCTTTTCATGTTTTGCAAAGGCCTCTGCAAAAGTGTTCTTCTGATGTCGCACGTCAGTAGGTTCCACATGGTAGAAAATGGGCAACACTCTCAATATTATGCCTCTATCCCTGCATTCAACAATCTTTGCAAGTTCTTCCAAACACCATGTGGAAAATGCATAATTTTCAGAGAAAATGATGACCGCAATCCTCGATTTCTCGATTGCTTCCAAGAGTTCCAGCGAAATGGGCTTTCCCATCTCAAGTTCTTTATCGTCCCTGAAGGTAATAATCTTTTTATCATCCAAAGCATGATATAGATGGTCGGTAAACTTATAACGGGTGTCTTCTCCTCCAAAACTGAGAAAAACGTCATATTCCGGTTGGGGTTTAGAAAAAGCAGAGGTAAAAGAGGATGGGACAGTTTGAATGCTGGTGGATGCCATTGGTAAGTACTTAGTACGTAGCTTGTTTGAGTTTAGATTCTATATATGACAGACAATGTCATGTCTTCAAACGGATTTGCAAGAAGCAAGCAAACTACATCTTTTAGAACAAGAAGAGAAATCAAAGAAACCATTGAGCAGCTTGTATGCTAGGGGAAGCCATAGCACACCTACTAGCTAAGCTTCTTTGAGTTAAGATTCTAAGACATATACCAGGCGGCGAGTTAGAGTTGAGATTCTAAGACAGAATGTCATGTATTCAAAAGGAGTTGGCAAGAAGTAAGTAAATTGGATAAACAAAAGATATCAAAGAGACAACGGAATGCTAATATAAGCCACTGCACACCCACCATCATTCCCTCCGTAAAATTAGAGTCTTGGAATTGTTTATTTAGTTAAAATCGAAAATTTTTTGCTAAAAAATGATAAGTGCATTTCCAATGGCTTCTTTAAAGCCAATTTTAGAGAGAAAACATCCCAAAAACCGACTCCAATAGCTTCTTCATCTCATTTTTTAGACTTAGAATGGCTACAGTGTTTCTCTATCTCAACGGTTACAAGCTAAAACATACCACAATCAAAACAAAAACACAAAAGTCAATCGAAAGATTTGAAACACAAAAACAATCTTTCTCATAAGCCTAATGAAATCTGAACAATAAAATAAAACTAATCAAACCAGAACAAAAAAATAAAACATGTAGAACGCCAATCTCCACTTTTCTGCCGGGGCTCGATGATCTATGTGTGTATGAGAGAGAATTTGTTTGTGTGAGATAGAGAGGGAGAGCTTCTTGAATGCTCTGGAGTAGATGAAGTGCTAGAGAAGAAAAAAAAAGAACAGAGAAAATAGAGCTCCAGACGAAGTGCTAGAAAAGAAAAGTAAAGATAGAGATAAGGGAAAGGTGTGGAGGAGAAAAAGGATGAAAAAAAAAAAAAAAAAGAGTGGATGAAAAAAGTGGATGAAAAAAAAAAAAAAAAAGTGTGGATGAAAAAAGAGTAGTTCTGGTGACACAACTATTGGCATAACTTTGTGCACAACTCGTCCACGTGGCGAGTTGTGGTTGGTGGAGGAGTGATGGTGGGTCACCCCTCCACCAACCACAATTCGCCACGTGGACGAGTTGTGCACAAAATTGTGCCAATAGTTGTGTCACCAGAATTTTTCATGAAAAAATAAAATAAAGAATAAGAATTTAAAATTAAGAAATATCATTACAACATTTTTATAATAACTGGGAGGTTATTACTGTTACTATTCTTTACGTATTTTAATTTTCAACTCCCTAAACTATATTTCATCCTACTTTGGTAGTTACACAGAGAGAGAAGAAAAAGAAGAAAGGAAATACAAGTGAAGTACCATATTCATTTCTCCACTGCTCTAAATGTGGGAAGAGAGTGGAAGGCCGGTAATGAGTAATAGCATCAGGGCGGAAATACTCCTTTGTAGCAGTAGTATTTGGTGTTGAATGAACTTGGAGTTGAATTCTCTTCATTTCAGGGATGTTCCCAAAGAAGAAAGAAGGAGAAGGTCCCCTTATACCTTGCCCTTGAAGTTTTGCTCTGAGAAGTTTTGGTTTCAAAACCAAAAGGTTATAGAGTTGCATTAACAACACTATAAACCCTCCTATAACCACTGATACAGTGATCTTCGCCATTAGAATTGGGTTTGCTTCCATGTTTCTGCTTCTTCTGCTTCTTTTCTCACTAGACTTCCATCAAAACTAGGACCCTCTAGATTCTCTGTGTACTGTTTTCATTCACGTGATGTATGTTAGCCGATTTTTTATTTTTCTTTTGACCTTCAGCATTTCCAAGAGAGAGAATAGTGGTAAGAACTATGCTTCCGAAAATTTAAAATGAAAAAACCAAAACCTCAAGAACTTTCTCTCTCCTACGGCTTGTAGGAGAGAGAAAGTTTCTCTCTCTCCCTCAGTAGGAGCTTTTTCCCTCTTGCCTAGTACAAGTCTTCTCTCCCTCTTTCACTAGGGGTTTTAAGCATCTACAACTCTTTGCAGAAGTGTTTGAAGTTTTCTCCATCTCAACCACGCGATCGGACTTCACGTGGTGTGCGCGCGAGCCTTCAAGTTCTCTCATAGAACTGCTTGGATGATGGGTTCTGATCAAACGTTTGTAGATATGGGAATAATGGCTTTCCAGGTTATGTTCAAGTCTGGGTTTCAAATGGAGCGGCTTCTTCTCCTTTGTTTTATTTTTGGTGTTCTGGGTCTTGGTGAGACCGAATGTCTCAGGTATTTTAGGGGCTGGACCAGAAAAAGCAATGGTTTCATGGAGGTTTTTGAGAATCATAGAGTTGCTAGCTGTGGTGGGTCGGAGGAGGAAAGATTGAAGGAAGTCACTGGTGTTCAGATTCCGGGGGTTGCTAATCAGGCGTGGCTGGGTCCGGAACATGCGCACTCAATAGCTCTGTCCAATCACACAAGCTCCAACAACACCTTGAGCCCAACGCCCTCTTCAACTGTGCACTTCCAAGGTTCTTCACAAGGGTAAGAATGTAACTGTAAAGGCCCCAGTTTTGGGCTCTTCGTTATTGGCATTTGAGGTCCAATTTTCACCCAGCCTGTTTCGCAAAAATAATCCCTCTCTTTTAAATGAGCCCACCAATTCTCCTTTATGCCCACAGAGAGGGCTCTTAAAAAGAGTTGTTGGAGCCCAAGGAAAGAAAACTCAAAACTTTAATATGCAAACACAAGTTAAATGTTGGGCTCTCGGTTCATTGGAGAGAGTGGAGTGTAGTTGTTGTTTTCCTCCTATTGTTGTATGCTCTCTCAGTTGTACCTCTATTTTCAGTTAAATGAATATTTCATGTAATTATAAAAAATAAAAAGAGGGAGAATAGTAATTTTATATTGTGTTGGATTTTTAATTGATTTGACCAGTCCAATTTGGCTGACTGAGACATATAATATATTAGTATAAAACTATAAATTATACCTTGATATTGCGGGTTATATGGTTCCCTTTCTGGTTATGATAATGGTGATTGATTGATAAGTACGGAAACAGCTTGTCCTTAACGTCTTTTTCAAGGGAGTTTTGGATAAGTTTTAGTTTTTCAAATTCTCAAAAAAAATTTAGTTTTTCAAAAAAAATTATTAATAATAAAGGTCTATTTGGATAGAACTTATTTTACTGAAATTAAAAACCGAAAACTGAAAATACTGTAGCAAAATAATAATTTTAAATGTGTAAATAATATTATGGGACCCATTTTTAATGAAAAAGTGACTGAAAAATTGAATTTGTGGATCCATGAACAGTATATCCATGCACTGTTTACGATTGACTTGGTCAAATAGTGCGACTGGAACAAAAAAAAAAGTCAGAAAATGCAAACGCAGCTACTTATAATTCGAATCCAGACTCCCTCTAAGTTTTAGCGACTCAACTATTTTCCCAAGTATTATATTATCTTATTAGTGCATAATAAAATTGGTAATTATGATAGAGTTCAAGGATAGCGAATGCAATTTCTCATTAAATCGTGGAGAGGGGATTTATTTATTCTTTTTTTTTTTTTGGGAAAGAAAATAGTAAAGAAGAAGGGAGCTCATACTAGTGATCTCATCCTTATAACATATTATATTACTCTTCTTCTTTTTCCATGACCCACAATTGAAAGGTAAAGAAAGTTGTTAATTTGCAAAGATATGAAGAATTCAAAAAATTAATCTAAGTGTTAAAGAGTATGAATGATCTTATGAACTTATTTTTATTGTTTATTTTTAATTTTTTATGATGCATGAAAATCAATGAGCCACTTGTCCATCCAAAAGTGCTAGAAGACCTGCAAGAAGGAAAAAAAAAAGCTCTTGAAAGGCATCAGTGGGGTGCTAGCCTAAGTTTCTTTGATGCTTAAGTTAGAGACTCATATGAATCCAATAAAACTCAAATGGTTGTAGTTTAGGGGTTTTTTTCTCATGTACCTTTAATTGAATGCAGTCTAATCTTTATATAGTGGGCCACTATCTTCATGGGAGGTGTATTGGCTTAGTGGGGTTAGTGGGAGCAAATTATATGAAGGTTACTCCCTGGTTTTGAGATAGTGGATTTGTGGAGTAAAGTATATTTGTGACATCTAAGAATGATTAAATTTGTCTAAGTGTAGAATGACCATCTATGTGGTCGAGTCCTTTGTGTGGACAACCATAATGCCATATAGATATGGTTAATTACGATCTTATAGTGGAAATAAGTGTTGGATATATTTCAACAATTTACTGATGTGATAAAGCAAAATGAACAATACATATATCTAAAATTAAACAATAACACAAATAGATATAATAGGCAAAAGTAATAAACAAATACTAAATATAAATAATAAGAAATATGCAAATAATTAAAGACTCACGAACTAGATGCTTGAAATGATGAACAATGCGTGAAATGATGAACAATTGAGATTAAGTCTTGTGTTTTACACAATCTTCTTAAAGCATATTTCGCCCCTCACACTTTCACTGTGGTGCTTTGAGACTCGTAGACGTCTGTCTTCCAGGATAAAAGGATCAAACAGCACGAAGATAAAGCACTCAAGGTCGTGCTCTATGAACTACTCAATGCATCTTTCTCTATCTTTGACACAAAAATGAATGAACCAAAAACTTCTCACTAGGAGAGTTTTCTCTAAAAAGTTCTATTTCATGAATGAAGGACAATGAAACTATACGTAATTTCAAACTGAAACACTGTTTCAGAGATGACTGCTGTGCACAGACTCTGACTCAATAATAAAATAATAAAATATTATTATTAATTGGATAAATGGGCCTAGTCCACACATGCCTAAAGCCCAACCCACTATCCAGCCCAAATCTCATATTTTCTATTATTTTCAATGTGGGACTCAAGAATTTTCACTACTTATAATAACATCTTCAAGTAAATATAGAACACATCAATTCTTATTTATTCCATGCTATTTTTCCAACAATCCCCCATATGAATAGAAATTGATAAAGCACAATGCAAATGACAATGCAGACACAGAGGGAGCAGAAGAAAAGTTACTGTATCGAGAGAAGTAGCTTGTGGCTTTGAACTTTCCTTTGTGAAAGACTATCTGATATACTAGCTAATTGGTGAACATGATGTCTTGAACTGTTCAGCCATTTGTGTATACCAAGACAATAGAATTCACACAATTCCTTTTCAGACATTTTTCGATTCTTATAGTTGTGTTCATTTCAACCATGAACATATCCTGATAAATTCATGAAGTGCTCTATAGAATTCAGCCTTAAAAACTCTCATGGAAGCAGCCCACCTCACACTCATATAGGTGATTCTTATTAAGAGTATCCTGCTATACCCCACTCGGAATTCCAAGATATAAGAATCATTAAAAGCAAAGCTTACCCTGAACATCGCTTACAGGTATCACTATTTCATCATAGGAATGGGAGAGAGATGTTATCTCCATAGTGATAAAATAATAGTCTCCACGATTCGGTTGTCCCTTTGAACCTAGACCTTGGGATCTTCAATCAACTAGGTTGGGTTGCCATCCCAGAGACTTTTAGTTAATAGGATTTAACCCCATTCCTATTGATGAGTAGTTTACTAGCTCTCCATTCAATTAATTGATTGCGGATCTGTTTTATAATCTAGAAGTACTTCCATTAGAGAGCAACTGCCTCATGGTAATATGTCTCTGACGAATATGTCAAGACTTACCATAACTATGTATACTACCAAGACACTTAATTGGTAATTACACATTCAGAAATATATAGCATATTTCTTGTTTCATTGTTTTGTATCTCAATCAAAACCTCTTTAAATAAGCCACCTTCTTTTTAAGAAGACACCCCCACATTTAAATAATTATAAAAAGTTATTTGACTTTTCCATAATTCATAACGTCTTTACATATTTTCTTTCATTTCTCTTTGTTTCGTTCAAATGGATTGCACCATTGGCTTCACACATCACCGTTTTTGCAGAAACATTTCAATTCCACCCAATGTTATCAATGATCATAATCACATATGTTCATTAAACACATAATAGAACATTGGGTCAACAATTAGTTATTGCAAAGAGACAATTTCACAAAACAGTGAATGCAAATGATGGCCAATCCAATTCATCACGTCCATAAAAGGTTAAAGTAATATACTAGCTTTGAATTATATTACAAGTTCACATGGCTACTAGAGTATATTACATGATCTGACAAGTCTAGCTTGCCAACTTAGATATCTGGACCATTTAATTTTCTTTTCCTTTGGTAATATGCCAAACAACTTTATCAAAAGGCAGTGAAAGGAAAAGTGTAAAGAATCATATACACAACTAAAGAGAAGCCGAAATAATAATAAATTATTCTAGATATATTATACCAACCACATATAAGCCTCGTGAAGTATATTAAAGGTCTGATTAAATAGAATTTATTTTGTTAAAATTGAAAATTGAAAACACTATAGTAAAATAATTTTTAAATGTGTGAATAGTACTATGGGACCTATTTTTAATAAAAAAGTTACTGAAAAGTGAAGTTTGTGGGTCCGTGTACTGTTCATAAGACTCACAAAACTGATAAAAGAGGGTTGAAAAGTCAATAAACGACGACTACTATTCATGAACAGTAGCCGTTGTCTCCCAAAAATCGTGCACAGCGACAGGGAAAAAAGCGTCAAAACGTAAACGCAAGACGCAGACGTGAGATAAGTCCAATCCAAACCGCACCTAAATATACTTTGACAACAAAACATAAACTACAAGCTATATATACAAAAAGTCATCTCTATATCACACATCTACGTTATCACACTTAAAATATTACAAACCAAATCCACACTTGCAATAATCCAGATTTACTCTAAATTAATTTTGAATAACCCATTGCTCATATAACCCTTTCCCACGTACATGCCATTCATTGTGAGCACAAACTTGTCAGATTCAATGACCAATTTGAAATCATTCTTACTCAACAGTGAGCAAGAAACAAGATTTTTACGAATATCTGGCACATGCAACACATCATTCAAAGTAAGTTTCTTGCCTGAAGTCATCTTCAATATTACCTTTCCTTTTCCTATAACCTTAGAGGTTGAGGAATTCCCCATGAATATTTCTTCTCCATTGTCCACAAGATGGTATGAAGAAAACAGATTCTGATCTATATATACATGGCGAGTTGACCCAGTGTCCATCCACCATTCCTTAGTATCTCCTCCTACCAAGTTCACTTTAGAAATCACTGCAAAAAGGTCAATATCATCCACATCTTTAGAAAGATCTTCTACTTCAGTAATGTTGGCTTGAGAGCCTTTCTTGGTCCCTTGATCTTGACACTTATGGCTAGGGCTGTCCAGACCCGACCGGAGCCCGACAACCCGACCAAACTGCCCGACGCTGACTCGATTCTGGCCCAAACCGAAGGTCCAGTCGATCGGCAGCGGGTTTCCGTTCTCAAGAACCGACACCAACGAGTTGAGTGGGGGGTTTGCTTCTCCAAAACCCGAGCAACCCGAACCCGACCAGAGTTGTATATAAATCCAGCCAAATCCTGCAAAATCAAGCTAGATCCGGCGAGATCTTGACTAAATCTGGCGAGATCTCGACCAGATCCAGCTAGATCTAGTGGGATTTAGCCAGATCCGGCCAATTCTAGCAATTTTTAGTGAAAAATTTCAGATTCTAGAGAGAAAAAATGAAGATATCAGAGAGATTTTCCAGATTCCAGAAATATTTTTCAGATTCCGACGACTTTTTTTTTTTTTTTTTTTTTTTTTTTTTTTATAGAATTCGATGATTTTTTTTTAACTCCGGCAACCGACCGATGCTCACCCTCACCCGAAACCGACTCAATGGATTTTTCCGGCGGTCAGTTTCGGGTTCCTCTGCCCCTCCACCCGACGCCGGCGGGTTAAGTCCAGGTTGGGCCCAAAACTGACCCGACTCAACCCGTGGACAACCCTACTTATGGCAATCCTTAACACGATGCCCCATCTTGCCACACACAAAGCATTTCCGTTGAACTTTGTAAAGTTACCCCCACTAGGGTCTTACTTTGAGCTTTCACCAGAGTACTTCCTCTTATTCTTATTATGCTCCACAATGTTTGATTTAAATTCCATGTAGTGATTCCCTACGGCTCTTTCTTAAGATCGATTGTCTTCCTCAATTCTCAATCTTACAATCAAGTCTTCTAGCCGCATCTCCTTGTGCTTATGCTTCAGGTAATTTTTGAAATCTTTCCAAGATGGAGGCAATTTTTCAATGATAGTAGCCACTTGAAAAGACTCACTTAAAGACATACCCTCAGCATGTATTTCATGTAAGATTACCTGTAACTCTTGCACTTGACTATGCACAGTTTTGGAATCCACCATTTTGTAATCCAGAAGTTTGCCCACAATGAACTTTTTAGTTCCAGCATCTTCTGTCTTGTATTTCTTTTCCAAGGAATCTCACAACTCTTTTGTTGTCTTGATTGAACTATACACACTATATAATGTGTTGTCCAATCCATTCAGTATATAGTTTTTGTAGACGAAGTCAGCATGTTTCCATGCTTCCACAAGCAACAACCACTTGCCTATTTGTCTCATTTTCCTTGAGTTTTGGAGCATTCTCATACAAGAATTATGCCTAATTCAAGGTTGTGAGATAGAATAGCATTTTTTTGTTGCCATCTCTTAAACTCAGTGCCATTGAATCTCTCTGACTTTTCTCCATGATTAACCGGAACAGTAATAGGGGTAGCAACAAGCACAGTTTCATTCAAAATAAAACTCCATCAGATTGAATTCTCAAAATCCAACCGAAGCATTGTTTTATATTACACAACAGTCTAGAAAATATTGACACGGCACGAAACTGCATTCAAGTATTACTTTAAGGCAGAGTAAAACATAAATTATATAAGAAACCAACTAGTCACTGTGCAATGTCAGAATATACAAAAGATATTTAAAGGTAGAAGTATTCTACACAGTACCAAAGAAACACAATCAAAAATCAAACGAAAAGCAATCTGCACTAAAACCAAATCAGAGTCTGACAATCACTTTTATAGAATAGACAATACAAAGCCAACACAGAAAAAGAGATTATAGAACCACGTAAATCACTGTATGGTCATAAGCATATATATAATATTTTTATCCAACCAATATTTAAAATACCAAATTGCAGGCATAATTGTACAATAACTGAACAAATGTAAACAAACCCCAGCCAAACAAAGATTTAAGTAAGACAAATATCTTAATATTATATATATATATATATAATATAATTAAAGAAGATGAATAGCATTGAAAAAATCAATATCACAAGCACAGTCGTAATCAACTTTTGAAGATCACAAATTAATTTATAATATAACAAGTAGATATTCACGCTAAATTATAAACACAAACCCAATTTTCAAGTTTTGCCACGATATAATCAATTGCCGATTAACGTATTTCAACGAACACAGAAATTTATTGATGTGATAAAGTAAAAGGGATAATATGCATATCTGAAATTAAACAATAACACAAATAAATATAATAGATAAAAATAATAAATAAATATTAAATATAAATAATAAGAAATTTGTAAATAATTGAAGATTCACAGACTAGATACTTGAAAGGATGAATAATGTGTGAAAGGATAAATAATTAAGATCAAGTCTTGTGTTTTATACAATCTCCTTAAATCAGATTTCGCCCCTCATAGTTTCACTGTAGTGCTTTGAGACTCGTGGACGTCTGCCTCCCAAGATAAAATAATCAAACAGTACGAAAATGAAACACTTAAGGTCGTGCTCTACGAACTACTCAATGCCTCTTTCTCTCTCTTTGACACAAAAATGAATGAACCAAAAATATCTCACTGGGAGAGTTTTCTCTGAAAAGTTCTATTTTATGAATGAGGGACAATGAAACTATATGTAACTTCAAACTGAAACACTGTTTCAAAGATGATTGTTGTGCACAAACTCTAACTCAATAATAAAATAATAAAATATTATTATTAATTGGATAAATAGACCTAGTCCACACATGTCTAAAGCCCAACCCACTACCCAGCCCAAAGCTCATATTTTCTATTATTTTCAATGTGAGACTCAAAGATTTTCACCACTTATAATAACATCTTCAAGTGAATATAGAACATATCAATTTATTATTCACTCCATGTTATTTTTCAAACGATAAGCAATATGAGATGGACAACCCTCTAGATGGGCTTGTCATTTTATTCCATATTAAAGTCCATGTGTGTGGTTTGGTTTGCATAGATGTAAAGTTGTTCCTGACATTTGGATGACCAAGACATCCCTGGACGAGTCGTCCTCCTAGATGCTCTCCTTAGATGAACGGTCTCCCTGAACGAGTCACGTTACATCAAACAAGGGGTTTAAGTTGGTCTCTTCTAGCCTTGATGTAGAATCATTTCCTAGCAATGCCCATAATTGGACATTGAGGGTTGGTAGGAAGACCTTGGGTGTGATGCCCAAGGGAAATTGTCTTGAAGGTTAGACGAGTGGGATCTTACGTTTGATGACTAGCATTGCTAGTGTATGTCGAATGGGTTCATATGAGTATGCTCTCATTGAAGTTGTTGTTGTCCGGAGGGTCGGACAAGTGATACGTGTCAAGTGGCCTAGGGCACCTATTGGACACTTTTATCAGTGTCAAACAAGGAGGCTACTCACTAGAAGAGTCTTAGTAATTAAGTAAAGGGGTTATCCCAATAGGTCTCCTTTGGAAGAGCCTCATTTGGAAGAGACTCTCCTCTGGAATAGTTTACATTTGTTGGACAAGGTGTTTTGAGAGAGTTTCCTTTTTTTTTCAAATGTAATGCACCTTGGTCATCCATGGAGTTGGATGACTTACTCTGGGTGGTGCTAGTAACTTGGACTTCCGTATGTGGCGCTTGGCCATCTACGGGGTTGGACGACTCTCATGAGGTGATGTTGTCGATTCGGAATGGTTGCTTTGTCATTGCCTAGTCTTCCATGGAGGTGAACAACTAGCTTTTGTCAATGTCAATGGATGGCTGACTTGGCGGACGTGTCAGATAAGTCTATTGTACAGTAGTAGGTAGTTCGCTTAAGGGGTGAGAATATTATTCTCATCAATTTTATTTAAAAATAAACTTGTATAGAACTGAAAAAAAGAGATTTAAAAAATAATTGATAAACAACCAATGAAAATAAGCCTATATTGTGAGCTAAAACTGTTTTTACAACCATCGAAAGTACTTCAAACATTTATAAGCATGATTTTGGTATTTTATAGTCCTTGACTTCTTGTTCCTTTTGAGTTTGATACCTTTACATGGGTTAAAGGACCAAGTTTGAGCCAAAAACAAAAAAGGAAAAGAAAGGGAAAAATCAAAGGAAAAGAAAGGGAAAAATCAACTTTGGTCCATTTAGTCCTATTCAGTCCACTTAGTCTACTTTAGTCCGTTTTGTCCACCAAAAAAAAAAAAAAAAAACTACTTTAGTCCAATTCGGTCCACTTCGATCTATCGGTTCAATTTTACCTATTCAGTCCATTTCGGTTCACTTTGGTCCTTTTGGTCCATTTTGATATACTTACTTAAGAATGGGAAAGGACAAGTTTGGGTTGAGTATTATAGTTATTTGAGTAATATTAATTGTAATTATCTTATAAGCTTTGATTATTATGATAATCTCCTTAAAAGAATGAGAATTTGAATAATTTTTTTTTTTTATAGAAACATTTGAATAATAAATTTGAAACTTAAAAATTTTAGTTATACCAAAAGACTAGGAAAATATAATTTGCAATAACAATACTTAGAAGAATATGGACCACTTAAATAAATATACACACACATATCAATCAATCAAAAACACCAAAAATGTTAAAATTATATATTTGTAAAAATGGAGAGATGAAAATTACTTTTAGAAATTATTTAATTTCTATGAATAAAAGTTAGAGAATAAATTATACATTACACGATATCTCAAAATAATTATATATCCTCATGCATTGCATAAGTCTACAACTAGTTTATAGAATAAAATATTATGAGAAACAAATATATTCAAAATAAAAGGTATAGTTGTAAATATCAAATTATCTAAGTTATGCTATATAATAGAATATATTATATCATTATATATTATATTTATAATTAAATAGAATTACATTTAACAATCAAAGGAAAAAAAGAAAAAAAAAAAGATAACACTTTAAAACACAACCAAATTAGATCAACTTGAAGTCTAGTTCAACACAAAAATTCATCAACTTAAAATACAGTTGCAAGATTGAATTTAAGAAGAAAAAAAAACACGCGCACACACAGAGAGTAAGTACCATGTTGTGGTGGAGAAGAATTCAAATAAAAAATTCATTAAATTAAAGTAAAGATGCATGCAAGAGAGAATTATAAATCCATCAAAAGGGAAAAAAATAAGAGAGAGAGAGTAAACAACTTCTTTTCTGGGAAAAATATGGATTGAACTAATAATTTATATGGGTTGAAAAAAATGAATTTACATGGATTAACCTCTCTCTGATGAAACGTCAACACCTTTGATGGACCTCCAACACATGCCACCTCGCATTGCGTTGATGATGTTTAGATTAGTTTTGTTCATGTATTCTTCTCAACCATTGCAACCTTAGCTCAGAAAATTAAAGGTAGAAAGCTGTAAAAATTTCAAGGTGGAAGCGCCAGTTGCGCTTAAGATAAGAAAAGCGAAGGGAGTAGTAATGTTTAGTTAAATTAGAAAGTTGAAAAGTTGGGAAAGCGTTAAACGCTGCTAAAAAGAAGAAGAAACGTGAAAGCAGTTTATGGTTGAATTCAATCAATCATTTTTAATTTCCAAGAGAGGAAGTGACAAAAAAGAAGAAGAAATAGAATAGGACAAGGACTGATTAATTACTAGTTAGTTGGGTTTAAAGTTGAAACATTAACCAAATATGTTGTTGGGCAGATGAGGAGTCCATAATTCAAATGCAAAACATTTAAGCTTTTATTAAAGTAGACTAAATGGACTGAAATGGGCCGACCTAGACCGAATTGGGCAAATAGGGACTGAACTAGATCAAATGGACATAAATGAACTAAACTTGACCAATGAACAGAACTGGACCGAATGGACAGAAAGTACTGAAGTGGACCTAGACCAAATGGACAAAAGCGGACTGAAATTTACCAAATGGACCAAAAGCGTGTGTTTATTTCTCAAAAAAAAAAAAGAAGAAGAAGAAGAAGAAGAAGAAGCTAGTAGGCCTATCATAACCAAACCAAGCTGGAAAAGGTTTTAGTTTTTTCTAGTGTGTATTTGAAAAAAAAAATTTGTTGGAAATTGAAACAATATGTAAATTTATTTTATTGTATATAAAAAAAATTAATTTCTATCTCTTGTCTAAGAAAAAAAGAATATCATCATTTAAATTAGTATAGTTGAACACATCACATTTATTATTTTATTTTATTTCTTTATATATATATATATATATATATATATATATAAAGTTAAAGTTGAGAGAAAATTCAATTAGATACTAAATTGGATTTCAATTATGCTTTAATTTTGCCCACTGTTATATTTAAACTAGTGTGTAACCCCGTGCATACACACATGTACATTTAAAAATAATCACAGTTACATATTTATGTGAGTTTAAATTTAACTTGGTGTAAGAATTACAACTTACACATTTTTTAAGCTATGAATTTTTAAAATATGTAATGGTTTCTTATTTTATATATTAGATCTAGACTCTTCAGTTTTTGCACTCAATAATTCATTTACCACAAAAATTTAAAAATTTGATGGAACACATAGCGCATAATTCAGTTTTTGATTTTTACACATAATAATTCACTTGACACAAAAATTTAAAAATTAAATAAGACACGTGGCACAAGACTACAATTTAGAATTTAATTAGATTTTCTCTCAGTTTTACTTATTAATATACACACACACTAGCATGTAACACATGCAAAAGCATGGATGCATTTAAAATTAAGCACAATTTTTATTATAAAAATATAAATAATTTGTCAAATTATTAAAAAAAAATAGCATGTAACAGATGCATATTTATAGATATAATTATAATTAACCACAGTTTTTATCATAAAAATATAAATAATTAGTCAAATTATTTTTTTTAAGTAAACGTAATTAGTAATATATTAAAATTCTTACCTAAATTTAATACTACTTATGATCATTTTTTTTCTAATTTTTCATAAGATAGAAAGGGTGGTGATCCAAAGGGAGAGGACTGGATGGATCAAAAGTGAGGATTAATCTCTAGTAGTTATATTCCCAACTCAGACTTTATCATGAAGATTATGGTATGGAACTGTAGAGGGGCACTTAGTGCTGGTTTTCATAGATCAATCAATGATATGGTGAATACAAATAAGCCAAAGATTCTTATTGTGACAGAGACCAAAGTTGGAGGTTCTAGGGCTAAAGACATTTCTAACCATCTTCCTTTTGATGGCACTTTACACACGGATACAGCTGGGTATGTTAGAGGTTTATGGGTTCTATGGAACTTAGATTGCGTGGGGGTGGATCATATAGCTTCAACTGAACAGGAGGTGCATGCCATGATTAAGGTTAGGAATTTGGAGTTATCCTGGCTTTTATCTGCAATTTATGCTAATCCTAGGATCAGTGAACATTCCATCCTATGGAATAATCTTACTAGTGTTTCTGAAGCTCAGTCCTTTTCGTGGATTATGATGGTGGATTTTAATGAGGTACTCATGAGTGTTGATAAATTTGGTGGTAGGCCTGTTAACTTTTGGCTTGCTATGAAATTCCAGAATTGCTTAGACACTTGTGGTATGATGGATATGGGATTTAGTGGAAATATGTTTACCTGGACTAATTCAAGAGGTGTGGCTAATCTTATCCAAGAAAGAATAGACAGAAGCTTTTGTAACATGAGATGGTGGCTCATGTATCCAAAAGCAAGTGATAAACTAGAAAGCACGGACGCGGCTGGGAGGGTGGCGCACCCGAGTCCGACGCGACGCGACGCGGGACGCGGCGTCCGACGCGGGACGCGGCGTCCGACGCGGGACGCGGCGTCCGACGCGGGACGCGGTGTCCGACGCGGTTGACCGCGAGTCCGGCCGCGTCTGAGTTTTTTTTTTTTTTTTTTTTTTTTTTTTTCTCAGATTCGAGCCGAATCGGCTGGATTCGCGCCGACGCGACTCGATTCGCGCCGAATCGGGCTGATTCGGCCAGAATCGGGCCGTATCGGCCATATCGGGTCGTATCGGCCGGCGACCGATACGGCCGAAACAGGCCTGAAACGGCCGAAATCAGCCGAAAACGGCCGAAATTGGCCTTAAAACTCGCCGGAGCAGCCGAAATTCTGACCTCAGATGTGTTTTTTGCCTTCTTCTTTCTTTGTTTTATGAATCAAGTATATTAATGTGTTTTTTAAGAATATTTTAATAGTAAAAATATATAGAAAATATAAATAAAAATATTTTTAATAATTTTTTAATCGCCGAGTCCCGCCGCACCCGCACCCTACTTTTTCAAAAATTGCCGAGTCCCGCACCCGCACCTGCACCCGCACCCGAGTCCCGAAACGCACCCGTGCTTCATAGGATTTGGGTTAATTCATGTATCATGGTCAATTAGTCAATGTTAGTTACAAGTAGTGCATGCAAATTTCACTTCATCAATATTGGCACCTGAACTCGTTGTTTTGCATCTGTGATATGCTATGAAGCACGGGTGCGTTTCGGGACTCGGGTGCGGGTGCGGGTGCGGGTGCGGGACTCGGCAATTTTTGAAAAAGTAGGGTGCGGGTGCGGCGGGACTCGGCGATTAAAAAATTATTAAAAATATTTTTATTTATATTTTCTATATATTTTTACTATTAAAATATTCTTAAAAAACACATTAATATACTTGATTCATAAAACAAAGAAAGAAGAAGGCAAAAAACACATCTGAGGTCAGAATTTCGGCTGCTCCGGCGAGTTTTAAGGCCAATTTCGGCCGTTTTCGGCTGATTTCGGCCGTTTCCGGCCTGTTTCGGCCGTATCGGCCGTATCGGTCGCCGGCCGATACGACCCGATATGGCCGATACGGCCCGATTCTGGCCGAATCAGCCCGATTCGGCGCGAATCGAAGCCGATTCGGCGTGAATCGAGCCGCGTCGGCGCGAATCCAGCCGATTCGGCTCGAATCCGAGAAAAAAAAAAAAAAAAAAACTCAGACGCGGCCGGACTCGCGGTCAACCGCGTCGGACGCCGCATCCCGCGTCGCGCCGCGTCGGACTCGGGTGCGCCACCCTCCCAGCCGCGTCCGTGCTTTCTAGGTGATAAACATCTTACTAGGGTGCATTCTGACCACTGTCCCTTTACTTATTGATCTGGACAGTGGATCCAGTCTTCACTTGAGTTGTCCATTCCGGTTCCAACTTGGTTGGCTGTCTCTTCCGGAGTTCCATAAACTTTTTCAGAAGGCTTGGAGAGATTCTATTCCTCTGGAGAGTGCAATTAAGTCTTTTGTTGATGCAACAAAAAAATTGGAATAAAGAGATCTTAGGTAATATCTTTGCGAGGAAACGAAGACTTGAAGCTTGACTAAATGGCATCTAGCGATGCATTGCAACCAATCCAAATCAGTTCTTATTAAATTTGGACTGGAAGTTGAGAAAGGAATATGCGGAAGTGCTTGCTTTGGAAGAAGAGTACTGGGTAATGAAGTCTAGAATAGGCTTCTTGGTGAATGGTGATCGCAATACCTCCTTTTATCACACTTCGGTTTTAGCTAGGAGGAGGAGGAATAAGATAGTGAGTCTTAAAAATAATAATAGAGAGTGGATTTGTGACGAAGCTGAGGTAGCAAATCACATCAGACAGAGATTCATATCCTTATATACTTCTAGCATGGAGTGTGGATACCATAGGCCTTGGGATATTCCAAACTGGCAAGTACGTATTTCCCAGGAGGATGCTGACAGAATATGAAGTCCTGTGGCTGATCTGGAAGTTAGAGCAGCTCTATTGTCTAGGAAGCCTTTCAAAGCCCCTGGCCGGATGGGCTGCATGCAGGATTTTTCCAAATATTTTGACTTTTAGTAGGTGGTTCAGTCTAAGAGATAGTAAAGGAGGATTCCGTTATGGTGAGGTTCTGAAATTATTAAATAAAACTTTGGTTACTTTGATATCCAAACATCCTGGTGCAGCTAATCTTAGCAGTTTTCAGCCTATTAGCTTATGTAACACAGTTTACTAGTTGATCACAAAAGTTGTTGTTGCTTGGATCAGAACACTCCTCTCAGATCTCATCTCTCCTATGCAATTAGCTTTTGTCTCGGGGAGAAACGGGTTGGATGATGTTATTATAGTACAGGAAATTCTGCACACCATGAGCCTAAAAAAAGGAGGAACTAGTTATATGGCGATAAAAATTGATCTTGAAAAAGCTTATGATAGATTGGAGTGGAGCTTCATCCGAGACACCCTTACTCTGTTTAATGTTCCTCCTTACTTGATCAATGTAATGATAAGCTGTGTCTCCTCCTCTTTAGTTGTTGTTTTCCTCAATGGGGGTGCTCTTGAGGATTTCAAACCTTCCCGGGGGATAAGACTAGGTGATCCTCTCTTGCCATATATCTTCATTATGTGCATGGAAGTCCTTGGATTCTTGATAAAAGATAAGTGTGATTCAAATCTTTTGGATCCTATTAAAGCCTCTAGAGGTGGTCCGGCCTTTTCCCATCTCTTTTTTGCGGATGATCTTGTGCTATTTGGTAAGGCAGGTGAGAAGAATTGCCAAATTATTAAAGATACATTGGAGGTCTTTTGTGAACTTTCTAGACAAAAGGTGAATAATGACAAATCTAGAATCTATCTCTCCCAATGTGGAGTATTATAGACGAGACATGATTTGCTCCTGCCTAAACCTCCATTCTACATCAAATCTAGGCACCTATCTTGGTTTTCTTTGAAGAGTCCAAGTCCGACAACTCAGGATTTCAACTTTGTAGTGGAAAGGGTTTGAGGGCGTCTAGCTGGCTAGAAAGCAAATCTTCTATCCTTTGCTGGTCAAATTGTTCTGGCTCAGTCTGTTCTAGCAGCTATTCATGCATATGTCATGCAAGGTACATTGCTACCTAGTCGAGTACTTGTAGCTGTTGATAAGATTGGAAGGGATTTTATTTGGGGTTCCACTAATGAGAAACGGAAAATCCATTTGGTTAGGTGGGAGAGTATTACCAAACCAAAAAAGGAAGGCAAACTAGGTCTTTAAGCAGCTAAACTGAAGAACATTGTCTTACTTGCTAAATTGAATTGGAGACTTCGTTTGGAGAAGGATCAAGCTTTGGCCAGAGTGCTTCAGAGTAAATATGCAAATACTCGAAGAGCATGTTCTCGAACCTGGTCAGGTATTAAGAAAGGGGAGGAAGTATTTATCCAAGGCACTAAATAGCTCATCGTTGCAAACAATACGGTTAATTTCTGGCATGATAAATGGCTAAATGAGGGGAGCCTTAGGAGCTTAATGGAAGGTCCTCTAAACAGAGATGAATATCTATTACTGATAAGAGATATGATTTATAAGGGTTCTTGGAATCTTAACCTCTGCTCTTTTGATTTCCTGCAGTCCTTAGAATGAAGATCAAGGCCATTCCCATTCCTTTCTCAGACGCCAAAGTGGATGGTCTATGCTGGTCAGACTCTACTTCGGGTGAATTCAATGGAGGGAGTGCTTACAAATTGGCCTATGGTATATCTCAACTACAGTGCAGCTTTAAAGGTCAGTGGATTTGGAAGCTTGACACACTGCCAAAGATTCAACATTTTGTGTGTAAGTGTATATGAAGTGCCTACCAGTTAAATCCTTGTTGGTTCATCAAGGGATAGCAAAGGTAGACCAATGTGAGGGTTATGAAGTGAATTTTTAGACAATTTTACACATGCTAAGGGACTATGCAGCAGCAAAAGACTATTGGCAAAGAGCAATTATTGACATTTGCAATGACAATTTCTTCAATGTTGACATGTGCTCTTGGTTAAAGAATAATCTGGAAAATAGTTAAGAGTATGATGAGGAACCAACTTCCATGGAGGTATTTCTTTGCATTTGGTATTTGGAAAATCTAGTTATTCAAGAATGGAAGGATCTTTAATTGGAACTCTACAATACAACTCTCTCTAAAGGAGGACTAACTTACACCATTCTTCGCTTATTTCAGACTGCAGAGATTTGGTGACTACTTTCCCGGAGGTAAGAATCAAACGCTGCTTTCGAGAGGCGAACCATTGTGCAGATAGATTGGCTAAGGCTGGTGCAAGACTTCAGCAAGATTTTGTTGTTTTTGAATACCCCCTTTCGGAGGTAGTTTTGCCTTTGTTGTATGACTCTACTAGAGTTTTCTTTGAAAGGCTTTGGACTAACTCTGATGTTTGTTCTTAGTTTTCAATTCATATCCTTTTCTACCAAAAAAAAAAAGTGGGGTGATCTTTATTATATGGTGATTTTATTGAGTATATGTGATTGTTTTTTTTTTTTTTTTTTTTTTATAATTTTATACTTCATTAATATTAAATTCTTAGTATTTTACATTCATTAACTCACTTGGTACAAAAATTTAAAAAACTTAAGTGGACACATGCCACAAACTTAAATAAATTATTATGGTGTGGTCTCCACATAAATTTAAACACATGGCGTAAAATTGGATTTTAATTTAACTTTCTCTAAACTATATATATTTCTAGTTAGTTTCTCTCAAACATCCACGGTTTTTCATTCTTTAACTCATGTCGTGGAAACCTGAAGAAGGCACACACAATGCTCTCTTGATGGTACAAAAACTAAGCTATTAGCTTCGGTAGTAAACCTCGAATCCATGAGAGGTTTCCCTGAATCCACAAAGAGAAGAAAACTGAGATCCACCAAAGAAATATTTGACAAAAAGTGTGTGTTTATTGATAATAATTTGATAACTAACCTGCCTTTAGAGGCTACAATGCATTTGAATAGTAAAAACAAAACCTAGAAACCTAGGGCAACTAGAAAACCCTAAGGTGGCTATGGAAGCATATAAAACCCTAATTTGACTAAAAAAACATTAAAAACACCTAAAAAG
Source organism: Quercus lobata (assembly GCF_001633185.2). Classification (NCBI taxonomy): domain Eukaryota; kingdom Viridiplantae; phylum Streptophyta; class Magnoliopsida; order Fagales; family Fagaceae; genus Quercus; species Quercus lobata. Next base: position 26,637,059 of record NC_044907.1, on the reverse strand, counting down.
AAGGAAATAAATTACCTAAACCTAAAATAACAAAAATTACATAAAAATACTAAAATTAAATAATTACAAAAATTAGATATTAAACCGTATCCTACATAAGACCCCTCCACTTGAAACAAACTCATCCTCGAGTTGATGGTCAAAATTTGAAATCTTCCGCTCCAAATAAACAAATACGTTGAATGCTTTAATAACTTGATCCAATTTTGAAACTTGAATTCTTCATAAAGTATAGCATAAAATTTCTTCTCATCTACCTTCAATTTATTTGCAACATCAATCAACAAAGGGTTGAAAATAAAATTAAAATTTTCTACCCTAAAAAAATCAACATATTGTGTGGTCATCTTCAACAAATCAATAGGAACCTGGGGGTTGTGGACGATGGACTCATCATTATATTTAACCTCAATTGGATCTTCCACAATATTCTCATTAAAACTTTTGACAAGTGGTATCTTCAATTTTCAAATCAATAACTTGTTGCAAGTCTTGATCTTTTTTAACCACTCCAAAATTTTCTTTAGAAATAGGCTGCTTCTTCTCAACCCTCAAACCCTTTTCTTTATGGGACATGGACTTGGCTATGATAATTTTGGTTCTGTGGTTGACCTTTCATATTTTGAATATACTGCTTTTCATATGAATATACAGATTTATAATCAACACTTGTATAATCTAGTATATCATAATAGTCATTAGAAAACCATAAATCAATTAATATCCTTTTTCATTCTTTGCCAAGAGCGGATTAGATGCTTACCTCGTCACTTTCTATTGATTTGAATGTCTTCCCACAATTCCTCTGCTTCATCATCCAATTTATTAGATGCAAGCTGCACTTTTTCTTCATCACAAATCTTCCAAAAATTAAAATACACTTCCAAATCAAGAAGCTAGTCAATAAAATCCAACTTACACATATCTCCGTCAAAGAATGGAATTTTCTTGTAGTAGGAAGTGCATCATTGAATATATTGATCATTGTTGTTGTGAGATGATTTTCTAGCAAGAAGAGTAGCAATCATTTGCTTGATTTTGCCTATAATTTGCTGACTCTTTTCATGAAATTGTTAATTTTCATCACGAAAATCAAGGAACTCAGCCCAAGTGAGGAATGTGTTGTTGACATCGTTGCCGTCGTCGTTGTTGTGGTGGTCGCCGTCTGTTAGCCATCAGACCAAAGGTATGTTCAGGCTCTGATACCAACTGATGCAGGATATGGAAGCGTCAAGAAGTAAAACGCATCTACTTCTAGAAAACAAGAAATAAAACATGTTTATTTCTGAAAAATAACCTCGAATCCACGAGGGTTCCTTGAATCCACAAGGAGAAAATGTCTGGAATCTATCAGAGAATAAAAAGACAAAAATCTGAATTTTTTTGATTGAATAATTGTTCCAAAAACATATACAAACTTAGGGGCCTATTTAAGGGCTCTGTAAAACTTGACAGACAAAAAAATATATTTTAAAATAACTCCTAATTGATACCTAACAATAACAAGAACCAAATTTGACTTAAAAAGCATTAAAAGCACCTAAAAACAAGGAAATAATAACCCTAAACCTAAAATAACAAAAATTACAAATTAAATACCAAAATTAATAAATTATAATAATTGAATTGTAGATTTCATCCTACATCATTAACTCAAAATCTTCCTTATAAACTTCAAGGATTACAATTTACAAAAAACCGTTCTTCTTCTTTTTTTTCTTTAAAAAAAAAAAATCACCTAGCAATATTTTAGAGTATCTTTTAACATGTGAGAGTGGACTGGGGAACCAAGACCCTTTACTTTGTTAGTGTCCAATGTCCATGCAATTGTTTTTGAGCTATTCAAGTTCCCCTTTTTTTCAAAATTTATAATAAAAAAAATTATAAAGGAACCTATGAAGTTGTTCAAAATTTTATTTTATTTTCCTTTGTTTTTCTCAACAACCAAATGGAGACTAACCCCTTTCTATATATTTGTTAATTTTGGTAACAAATTTTGTTTGAGCGTTGTTCTGGTATTGACTAAAATTATAAATGGACCGAATTTCTAGACTTAGACAGGCTTATACGGTTAACCTTAACCTAGTGTTGTCAGATTGAATTCTTTTTTCTGAATGTAAGTGGAGGATTTCGCCCGGTTTCTATATAGCAATGTGGAAATCCAGTATAATCATGTTGTTGAACAATTTTAGACTGAATTTTAAATTTTATTTTATTGCAGTATCAAAAGTCATGTAACTCAATGACTTAATCCATTCTCTGTTTAGGAGAATCAAGGTTTAAAACTATAATTATTGAATTTTCAAAATTAGTTCTTTTGGTTTTTGAAGTACTCCAGCCTTGATTTTAATCTTTAGGAGTCATTGTAAACAGAGTAATTCTTAGATACTCTTAGAATACGATGAATAATGCTCATTTCTCTCACATTCATGATAGGATTCAATTATTAAATTCATGGTGGGTTTACCATAAATGTGAGAGGAGGAAGCATCATTTCAATATACTCTGGAAGTACCTGAGTCTAATGAAGGAACCGGAGTCATTTACTTCAATGGCAATGTTCATCTATGGCTTTCAATTTTATTTTTTTTGGGAGGACGTGGGTGGGGGCAGAAGTGTGGGATGCCTATGAATCAAAATTTTTATTCTTTTAAATCCAGCATATCCTGGTTGTCGAACAGTTCATAAGATTCAAGATTTTGAATTTTCATCTTCATATGTACATTAGAAACAAAGTAAGAAACAGAGTAATCAGTAAGAAACAAAGTAAAAACCGAAGGAACTAATTACAAGTTCTCTAAATAGTAATGATGCAAGTGATGTGTGCATTGAAGGTGCCCTTGCTTTCTTTCTTTAGTACATAAATATGGTAAAAATAGTCCACAACTTCTCTCATAATTTTTTTTTTCTTTTATCCACCAAAGCCTTTGTCAAAGCTAGGAAACGTCAAGCTGTCCTCACACGGAGAGTAACTCCATGTTCAGGTGCAATAACCAACCTAAATGCAGGGGAGTGTTGGTATGCCGGTGATAGTGAGAAGCAAAACTTGGATAGAATGAGAGATAAAATCACCTTCAGTTCTGTCATGGCTAAGTGTTGGCCAGCACAGACACGAGACCCTACTCCAAATGGCATATAAGCTTGGGGAGTCTTACAAGCCCCAACAATTCCATGAGCAAATCTTTCCGGATTGAATTTGTGTGCATCAGGTCCCCACAAATCATGGTGCCGTTGTAATATTGGGATTGGAATCTGAATGTTTATGCCTTTTGGGATCATCATGTCTTTGAATGTTATGTCTTCCAGGGCCTCTCTGTTCACAAAAGCTGCAGGTGGGTAAAGACGCAATGTCTCTTGGATCACCATTGTCAACTGCCGTCAAATACAAGGTTAGTGAACCTAGTCAATGAATGGGTGTGTCAAATCTCATGTATTAATTTCTCAATGTTGAGTACACGGTTTCAGAATTTGTGAGGCATTGGTGTCAATCTCTCCTTGTAATATTTGGTAACTGATGCATCAAGTTCTTTATGTGTGAAATTAAATGAAAAAAAAAAAAAAAAAATTGAACCTCAAAGGCATAATTATGGGAAGAATATTCAATCATGTTACTAGCCATTAGAAGTCACTTTTCTGATGATACCTCAATGGGGTATGAAAATTTATTCTTGAACGTTTTTCCAGGCACCACCTCCAATTCTAAGGCAATCTTACATTTATAAGTGCATATGACACCAATATATGTGCAGAAGCATTCTTCTAAATATATACTATATGCACAGAAGCACCATATAATACACTCCTACATGCATTCTTTTTCTCTCTTGTTTGCTGGGATATTCTGAACTAACATGTATCCATATGTAGTGGGAGTGTTTTCTTGGAAGATAATTTGATAAAATCAAATACAGAAATAGCTAAAACTAATAGTACTATCATACAGTAACTAGAATTATAAATTTTAAAGAAAAATACATACCGTTTTCATGTTTCGGAGCATGTTGGCATCTGGCAGACTATCCCCAACTATTTCGAGCACCTCAGCACAAGCACGAGCTTGCCATTCAGGATGTGCAGCCAGTAACATCAAGCTCCATGAGGCTGTGATGGCAGTGGTCTCATAGCCAGCAAAGTATATGTTTTTGCAATTATCCACAATGAACTTGTCACATGGGCCATAACAGTCATTATTACTTTTGGCACCCTCAAGAATCATTTGTAAAAGATCCTTCTCATATGATGCTTCAGTGCGCTGTTTTACCACCTTTAATATCATTGAGTTGATCTCTTCTTCAAGTTTCCACATAGCTCTATTGTTTTTGCTTGGCAAGAATCTATAAAATATACATAACATCCATTTTGAAAAATTTAGGAATAATCATCCCTAGCAATGTTCTCTTTCCCTCCACCCCCATTTATAAAAGAATAGAGATACCCCTAGTTTTCTTATCTCATAAATCCTCAACCCATAGAAGGCCAGGGTTGAATCTAAATCCTTAGGCCAGTGTTTAATCTAAATCCTACTCTTTTATAAGAAAGGGACGTATCGTTAGGCTATAAGAACAATAGTCAATTAAAGATGTTCACAAACAACAAACCAAAATTTGTCAATGTTATAGTTTTCTATTCTTTGTTATTAAGATCAATGGATTCAAAATGTTACCATACCTAAAACCAGGAACTCCAACATTTCCCTTGGACATGATTCCTTGAAGAGTATTGAGTTTTAAGAATATTTCTTCCCCTTGGGAATAGTTGCTTCCAAAACAGGCTCTTGATATTATATCCGCCGATAGGCTTCTCAAATCCTCATTGATTTTAATGTCTGCAATCCCTCCCTCATTTTCAATTCTACTCTCCCAACTTCTTAGCATTGAGGTTGTTGAGTCCACCATCAGGTTTACCATGCCCTTCAGAAAGAAATGCACATATTATTTCTAGCAGTATAAAAGTTTACAACAACAACCTAGCCTTAGTCTATAGAGATTTATTAAATAATGGTATAGTAGTGACTAATTAATCTAAAGCTTAGTATGATGAGGCATTGAATTACCAACAGTATAACGCAATCTTGACTCAAACAATCAGGAAACTGAGACAATATTGTGCTTTAGGATTGTTTCTGAGTTTTGTTCATGTAAAATGGCATATTAATATTGTCAAAACTGGACTATCCCAAAAAAAAAAAGACAAAACTGGTTTCGGGTTAGTTAGTTAAAAACAAAAAAAAATAAAATAAAACGTAATAAAAAAATGGTTTCAGATTATGTCTTTGTAGAGGATTACATTGCCTATAATAAGTGAAATTTACCTTAACCCTATCAATGTACAATTCAGGAGCAATAATCTTCCTTTGATGGGCCCAAATTGCGCCATTTGACGACAGAATGCCTTGGCCCAGAAGCGGCCCACGATCTTTGGATAGATAAGAAGGTTTTCCAAGGTTCAAAGAAGTGCAAAGGCTGATTTCCTTCACCATCTCTGGATCTGTTATGCATAATAGCTGTATGTTTCCAGATGAATATAAGAATATCGGTCCTGCCACCAATACATACTAGCTAGGTGAGCAAGGTTGAAAAAGATAAATTTAAGATTTTGATTTTGATTTAGTGTTGATATGCATATTTTGATCATATGATCTTCAAGAGGTCCATTGTTAATATTCTAGGCATGTCTTGGACTAATTGCTAAAGATTACAAAACAGAGGAAAGTATTTGCTATATGACAAAACATGCCATTGTTTCTTCAACTTGTTACAAGTAAAAATGTGCATTCATCATTCAAATGAAATCTACTATAATTCCCATTCCCAAATCCCTATCCATGTCCAAGTTCACCTATTGGAAAAGTGGAAAAAAAAAACATTTGAAACAGAAAAGTACCAACTTTTATTATTAATTTATTTTCTGAACAATGCTTTTATTGGAGAAATATAATAAAGAAGCAAAAACAAAAAGAACCATCCGGTACAAATACAAGGTCATTGTCACAAGTATGGACTACAAAAGTTTATAACTCTAATTACAATTGGAATATTAAGACATCAAAAGTTGTCTAAAATCTGAGCTACACCCTCTATGACTGCTGCTATTTTAATTTTCAACTCCCTAAACTATATTTCAACCTACTTTGGTAGTTAGAGAGAGAGAAGAAGAAGAAGAAAGGAAATGACAAGTGAGGTACCATATTTATTTCTCCACTGCTCCAAATATGGGAAGAGAGTGGAAGGCCAGTCATGAGCAATAGCATCAGGGTGATCATACTCCTTTGTAGCAGTAGTTTTTGGTGTTGAATGAACTTGGAGTTGAATTCTCTTCATTTCAGGGATGTTCCCAAAGAAGAAAGAAGGAGAAGGTCCCCTTATACCTTGCCTTTGAAGTTTAGCTCCGAGAAGTTTTGGTTTCAAAACCAAAAGGTTATAGAGTGCCATTAACAACACTATAAACCCTCCTATAACCACTGATACAGTGATCTTCGCCATTAGAATTGGGTTTGCTTCCATGTTTTTGCTTCTTTTGCTTCTTTCCTCCCTAGACTTCGATCAAAACTAGGACTCTTTAGATTCTTTGCGTTTTCTTTCAGGTATTAATAGTCAATAGTCTGTTTTGCTGGCCACATTTTTTTGTCTTTTTTTGGTTTTTTGATCTTTAGCATTTTCCAAAAAATCTATATTGTGTTAGATTTTTATCTGATTTGACAAGTGTAATTGGACTAACTGAGACGTATTACCTTGAGACATTGCAGCCTATATGGTTTTGTTTTTGTTATGATAATGTTGATTAATAAGTGCACGAACTGTTTTGTCTTTTAGTCTTTAGAGCACCAGTTGCAACCAAAAAAAAAAAAATATTCTATTTTTACCTAACAAAAGTTTACTTTATCCATTTTAACATTTTACTTTATAATAAACCCTGCATTACATCTATTACTTTAGCATATCACTTATTAAAATAACTTTTTAAAAAAATTTCTAACTTTAAAAAAAAAAAAAAATCACCACGCTTTCCGCAAGTAGTAGCAAGCCAGCCACCACAATCCACCCAAAACCAATTTGAACCCATTGAATCACCTTAACCCACATCTAAATCCAGCCAAAACCCATTCCACTAGACCACCAAAACCACAAAGATCAAACCACCACTAACGACTCATTGCAACCCATCAAAATCAACCCATAAAAAAATATCCACACAACAACCCCAACAAAAAATCGCCACAAACCACCGAGAGAGAGAGAGAGAGGTAAAATTTAAAAACATTCAAAAGTTTTACAATTTTTATTTCTATTATTAGAATTGTACTTGTGCGCGTCGGAAATGAGGCTATTAGGGTTGAGCTCACTTGGGCTCACAACTTACTTATAAGGAGGGCTTAGGATTTCCTACTTTGGGTCGTTCTCGACACAGAGACTCAACGTAGTTTTTTCTCTCTCTTTCTGAATCACTATTTCTCTCTACCAATTGTGCACGCCGGAAATGAGGCTATTGGACTTGACCTTACTTGGGTTCACAACTTACTTATAAGGTGGACTTAGGATTTTCTACTTTGGGTCGTTCTCGGCACAGAGACTCAACGTAGTTTCTCCTCTCTCTTTCTGAATCATTGTTTCTCTCTACTCTCTATTTTTTGTGAACCTTTCAACAAAACCTTTTTCCTTTTTATCTTCTTATATTTATAGCTCTGGATTAGTGGAGAGACTATGATTACAACTATAGTTAATGCAATTGGGGGTCCAATATCATCAGTTGTAAGTGGGTGGTTAGGTGGGGGTGGAATGTGGCGAATGTGACCTTGGAACTTGGTTCCAACTTAAGTAGGAATGCTTGGTAGTGATGTTTCCTAAGAACTGCCAAGCATGCTATGGTGTGTTCGGATTTTAGTCTTTCTTTATTATTTGGGAACGTTATGCCGAGCAATGGTCAGGTGATGATACTTGGGCTTGTAGTTTGTAAGGGTAGAGTAGAAAGAGATTGGAGACATGAGCCATGCTGCTGGGCCTGAACCCAAGGCCCAACTGGATCCGGGTACCTTGATGCCATACAGTACTATTTATCAATGCTAAATTTTTTACCATTTAGTCATTTGTAATATTTGATGTGGGAGGTTTTTTTATGTTTAGTGTGCTAAATGCTAAAAAATTAGCATTTAGCACACTTGATGCTAGTGCTCTTATCCCTTTTTTTTTCAAGTGAGTTTTGGATAACAATAGGTTTAGGAACACAACTATTTTCACAAGTAATATATGTTATGATTAGTGCATAATAAAAATGGTAAATATGATGGTGTTCAGAGAGATAGTCAATACAATTTCTCATTAGATAAATGAGAAGGTTTTTTTTTTTTTTTTTAAAGGAATATTGTAAAGGACAAGGGAGTTCATACTAGTGATCTCATCCTTATAATCAATTGTACTACTCTTCTTCTTTTTCCATGACCCACAATTAAAAGGTAAAGAAAGAAATCAAACACAATTGTTATTAATTTGCAAAGATATGAAGGAAATCAAAAAAATTAATCTTAGTGTTACTAAGAGTATGGATGATTAGATGAATTTATTTTTATAGTTTATTTTGTTTATAAATAAACTTGTATGAGAGAGAAAGAGAGAGAGTTGAAAACAATGGATAAACAGACAAATGATCTAATATTTTGAGCTAAAACTATTTTTACTACCCTGGAAAGCACTTTAAACATGTATAAGCATGATTTTGTGTTCCTTCTAATACCTATATATAGGTTAAAGGACCAAGTTTGAGCAAAAAAACAAAATGGAAAAGAAAGGGAAAAACCAAGTGTGGGAGTGGTTTTTTCCAACCTAGGCAATGGGCTTTAACATTCATAGGCTCGTGTGTTTTAATCTCGAATGAAGCATTAAATTCTAATTTTACTTTTTACAGGGGAGAGGAGGAAGGCCCATTGTTACTAAAGACCAAAATGAGTGATTGGGTGTCTAAGGCTGTGTTTGTTTTGGGTGAAAATCACTTCCGGAAATGCTTTTCCGTAAAATAGGCTGTTTGGTTGGTCCGGAAAATTGGGTCAAACGGAAATTATTTTCCGTTGACCATAAAATAAGCCCTCTAATTCCGGAAAAGCATTTCCGTTTTTATTTTACCTTCAAATCACTTCTGGAACTGAGATGCGCAAAGGGAGAAAGAGAGAGAGAGAACGACTCAGCGAAACGGCAGAGAGAGAGAGAAAGAGTAGGGAGAGTGAACCGGGTTTGATCGTCACAACACCGTGTCGATCGCAATCTCGCCTTCGCGCCGATCGCAATCACAGCACCGCGCCACACCGCCGATCTCTCTCTTTCTCGATCTCCCTTTCCCTTTTGAACCGAGTCTGATCGACGCGGTGCTGCGATCGCGATTGGCGCGAAGGCACCCCGCCGATCGCCATCGCAGCACCACGCCGCGCGATCTCGCACCTAGATCGCACCCTTTGACTTCGCCGGCAAACCCAGAGCCCAGATCACGCATTCGACTTCGCCGAGATCGCACCCCAAGATCGCACCAAGATGGTACCGATTGCACCGAGACGGCATCGATCGCATTGAGATCGCAGAGAAATGGTTGGGTTTTGATGAATTTGACCGGATTTGATGAATTTTTTTTTGTTGGGTTTTGTTTCTGTGTTTATCTATTGAGAAATGGGATTATATATTTTTTTGGGAGCTGAGAAAATGTGAGAAAATGTGAGGAAGAAGAAGAAAATGTGTTTTTTATATTATTTTCAGCAACACAACCAAACACTAGAAAATATTTTCCAAAGCATTTTTTCATAATGCAACCAAACACTTGAAAATATTTTCCTTTCCCGTAAATAGCATTTCTGGAAATATTTTACATAAACCAAACACAACCTAAGCCTCTTTTCAAGAGCCCAAATCAAGTTCAAGCTCTTTTTGCAATATCAATTTCAAGGACTATTGGAGTTGTTTGAATACAAGTTTTGGCCTTCCAAATCACAAGTTCCCAAGCTTTTCCATGACAACTCTGGGCTTAAACCATGGCCTTAAGACTTGACAAAGCTGTAGGCATGTGACAATTTGCAGCTTCATTAAAAGTTTTGTGAGTTTTAGCTAGGGGTGTCAATTTTTGACCCAACTAGCGAACACAACACGGATTTTTGCAAGTTAGGGTTAGGCCTTAGTGAGTTTGGGTCATAAATGAGTCGACTCAAAAGTGACACAATAAAAAATGTGTCATAAACGGGTCAACTCGTGTGATCCACAATAGACACGTTTAACACGCCAATTTATTTGAGTCAACCCAAAAATGACCCATTTAACACAACCCTTTTAACTCGTATAACAAATAAATATTCATTTTATTTTAAAATTGTTAAATATTTTTTATATCCAACCTATATTTTAAACTTTAAAAAAAAAAGTGAGTAATTACAAAAACTTACAAGTGATATAATAGTAAATTAAAACTTTATAAACCCTAGTCATGATCAATCTACTGTTTGCACTAACTCTTTCAATATTAATACTTAACATTTGGCGAGTTCTATGGATATTATATTTTTGTTGAACTATGTTATATTGAATTTAAGTTGAAGTGTATACACTTCTTTTGGAGTGTAAATAACTTATTTCTAGATTGATGTTATATTTTTGTTGAACTATATTATTTTGAATGTGGGTTGAAGACTTGAAGTATATGCATTACTTTCGAGATGTAAAGAACTTATTTCCATATGGATGTTAAATTTAATATTAAGCGGGTTGAAATGGGTTGTGTCACATTTGTATTAACCCAACATAATCCGTTTATTAAGCATGTCAAGTGGGTCAGGTCATGTCAACCCACTTCATTATCAGGTCGGGTTAGGGTTGAAGAACCATTACATGATTGTTAAATGAGTCAGGTTCAGGTTGAGGTATTTAGTCGACACGAACCCGACATGCTAACCCAAATTGACACCCCTAATTTTAGCCATGACTTATTCAAAAATTTTGGTATCTTGATTTAAGGCATTATAATAAGGAACATATTGATGATATATTGGTGGGACTTGCTGAGATGTTGTTTCTTAATATTTATTTTGGGGTAATTCTGGTGCTGGATTTTGAGGAAAATATATACTCAAAATAGTAGTCAATTGTGGATGCTTTGATTCTTGTTTCATAAAAAAAAATTGTGATTAGTTGAATTAAATCCAATAAATAGACCGAATTTCTAGACTTAGACGGGCTTATAAGGTTATACCTTGACTTTTTCTTTTTTTCTTTTTTTTAAAGAAGCAACCATGGAGGGAATATTAGTGGATAGCTAAATAGCTAAATAGTTATATACAAAAACCTTATAAATATTTGGAAGAACGAACTCCATCTAAACTAAAGCAGGAAAAGAAAATCTCGCTTTCTTTGCTAAAAAATGAGCCAACGTGTTGCCTTGCTAAAATGTACGAGAGGAAGAATAGTTTTGGAGAGAATTAGCTGAGGACAAAATATCTTTAACAAGATGACCATAATATGGTTGAGGTAAATAACCGTTTCGTATATAGCAGTTATCAAAATTTCTAAACTACCCTTGAAGGTTGAACTGTGCAAATCCAGCTCCTGAACAAAGTGGACTGCTCTTCTTGCTGCAAGAACTACCACTGAAAGATGGCATGGGAACAATCTCGGATAAGGCTGCCTTTATTTCTCCATGAGAGTTGCGAACCACTACTTCGACACCTGCTACATTCAGATCTTCAAACACGGTTATACCTTAACCTGGTATTGAAAGATTGAATTCTTTTTTTCTGAATGAAATGGAGAATTTGACCCGGTTTCTACATAGCAATGTGGAAATCCAGTATAATCAGGTTGTTGAACAATTTTAGACAGTGAATTTTAAATTCTATTTGTTTGGAGTATCAAAAATCATATAACTCAATGACATGGTCCATTCTCTTACTAGGAGAATCAATGTTTTAAAACCCCCTCCCTTTATTATAACTATCTATGGAAATATCAAAACTAATTCTTTTGGTGTTTGAAGTACTCCAGCTTTGATTTTAATCCTTAGGGTGTTGGGCTTTATGGAGCATAGGTTTGTTTGATCCAGTTTGACGACCCGACCCGACCCGAATAATATTACGTGGTTTTTAATGGGAGATTTACAAAGACTTAGTCCACGGAGCGGAGATTGTAGGTTGTTGTTGCCGCATTCTTGAGGGTGAGAGAAAAAGATTGTAGCCGCAATTTTGTACTCCGTATCCTTCCTTGATAATAGTGAAATCCCTGCAACTCCGTGGACGTAGGCAAATTGCCGAACCACATAAATATTGTCTTGTGCGTGTGATTGTTTTTTCTTTAACGTATGTTTTCTCTATTTTTTTGTTTCTCACAGGTTGTGAATTTTGGTTAAATTCCCTACATAGGGGTCATCTGCTTCAATGGCAATGTACATCCATGGCTTTCAATGCTTTTTTTAGTATTTTTTAAAGAGTGTGGGGTGCTTATGAAACAGAATCAAAATTTCTATTCCTAGAAATCCAGCCTATCCTGGTTGTAGAACAGTTCATAAGATTCAAGATTGTGAATTTTCATCTTCATATGTACGTTAGCAATTGCTTAGTATTACGGGATTAGACCATGACTTCTATTTCTGCAATACTAGCATCACAACTGCTCTTCATCATTGCTTCAAATCTTTATAATCAGAAAGGAACAACGTAAAAACCGAAGGAACTATTACAAGTTCTCCAAAGGTGCCCTGCCCTTACTTTCTTTTTGTAATACATAAAGATGGTACAAATAGTCCACAACCTCACTTATATTTTTATTTTCTTCTATCCACCAAAGCCTTTGTCAAAGCTAGGAAATGTCATGCTGTCCTCACACGGAGAGTGACTCCATGTTCAGGTACAATAACCAACCTAAATGCAGGGGAGTGTTGGTATCCCGGCGATAGTGAGAAGCAAAACTTGGATAGAATAAGAGTTAAAATAACCTTCAGTTCTGTCATGGCAAAGTGCTGGCCAACACAGACACGAGGCCCTACTCCAAATGGCATATAAGCCTGTGGAGTCTTGCAAGCCCTAACAATCCCATGAGCAAATCTTTCCGGATTGAATTCGTGTGCATCAGGTCCCCACAAATCACACTGCTGTTGTAATATTGGGACTGGAATCTGAATGTTCATACCTTTTGAGATCATAATGTCTTTGAATGTAATGTCTTCCAGGGCCGCTCTGATCACAAAAGCTGCAGGTGGGTAAAGACGCAATGTCTCTTGGATAACCATTGTCAACTGCCATCAAATACAAGGTTAGTGAAACCATGTCAATGTATGGGTGTGTCAACTCTCATGTATTAATATCTCAATGTTGAGTACATGATTTCAGAATTTGTGTAGCAGTGATGTTAATCTTTCCTTGTAATATTTGGTAACTGATGTGTTAAGTTCTTTATGTGTAAAATTAAATGGAAAAAAAAAAAAAAAAATGTTTTGAACCTCAGAAGGCATAATTAGAGGAAGAATATCCAATCGTGTCACTAGCCACTAGAAGTCACTTTTCCGATGATAGCTCAATGGGGTATGAAAATTCATTCTTGAACGTTTTTCCAGGCACCACCTTCAATTCTAAGGAAACTTTGAAAATATAAGTGCATATGACACCAACATATGTGCAGAAACATTCTTCCAAATACATACTATATGCACAAAAGCACCATAAATAACATTGCTTGCTACATGCATTCTTTTTCTCTCTTGTTTGCTGGGATATTCTGAATTAACATGCATCCATATATAGTGGGAGTGTTTTCTTGGATAAAAATTTGATAAAATCTAATAGAGAAATAGCTAAAACTAATAGTACTATTATACAGTAACTAAAATTATAAATTTTAAAGAAAAATACATACTGTTTTCATGTTTCGGAGCATGTTGGCATCTGGTGGACTACCCCCACATATTTCGAGCACCTCAGCTCGAGCACGAGCTTGCCATTCAGGATGTGCAGCCAGCAACATCAAGCTCCATGTGGCTGTGATGGCAGTGGTCTCATGGCCAGCAAAGTATATGTTTTTGCAATTATCCACAATGAACTTGTCGCGAGAACTATCTGTTGATGGGCCATAATAGTCATTATAACTTTTGGCGCCCTCAAGAACCATTTGTAAAAGATCCTTCTCATATGATGCTTCAGTGCGCTGCTTTACCACCTTTAATATCATTGAGTTGATCTCTTCTTCAAGTTTCCACATAGCTCTATTGTTTTTGCTTGGCAAGAATCTATGCAAAATACATATCAGCAATTTTGAAATATTTAGGAATAATCATCCCTAGCAATGTTCTTTTTTTTCCCCCATTTATAAAAGAATAGAGAATTAGAGATACCCCTAGTTCTCTTATCTCATAAATCCTCAACCCATAGAAGGCCAGTGTTGAATCTAAATCCTACTCTTTTATAAGAAAGAGAAGTATCATTAGGCTATAAGAACACTAGTCAATTAAAGATGTTCACAAACAACAAACCAAAATTTGTCAATGTAACAGTTTTCTACTTTTTGTTATTAAGATCAATGGATTCAAAATGTTACCATACCTAAAACCAGGAACTCCAACATTTCCCTTGGACATGATTCCTTGAAGAGTATTGAGTTTTAAGAATATTTCTTCCCCTTGGGAATAGTTGCTTCCAAAACAGGCTCTTGATATTATATCCGCCGATAGGCTTCTCAAATCCTCATTGATTTTAATGTCTGCAATCCCTCCCTCATTTTCAATTCTACTCTCCCAACTTCTTAGCATTGAGGTTGTTGAGTCCACCATTAGGTTTACCATGCCCTTCAGAAAGAAATGCACAAGTATAAAAGTTTACAACAACAAAAACCAAGCCTTAGTCTATAGAGATTTATTAAATAATGGTATAGTAGCGACTAATTAATCTAAAGCTTAATATGATGAGGCATTGAAGTAACAACAGTTATAACGCAATCTTCACTCAAACAATTGGGACATATTGAGCTTTGGGATTGTTGCTGAGTTTTGTTCATGTAAAATGGCATATCAATATTGTCAAAACTGGACTATCCCAAAAAAAATGACAAAAATGGTTTCAGGTTAGTTAAAAACAAAAGAAAAAGTAATAAAAGAATGGTTTCAGATTATGTCTTTGTAAAGGATTACATTGTATATAATAAGTAAGGGTTTTAATTTGTTTAAGCATTATTCTAGTCTTCATAGGAAATTTTGGTAATTAATAGAGATCATTATTATATGCTGTTGTTAAAGTCTTTCTTCAATTGTCATGTTGAACATTTTCGCCACTTAAGTCTTATGCATAATATTAAGATCTATTGTCCAAGTACTATTTTTGATATTTATGTAAACCTTTGAGGCTTACCTTAACCTTATCAATGTACAATTCAGGAGCAATAATCTTCCTTTGATGGGCCCAAATTGAGCCATCTGATGACAGAATGCCTTGGCCCAAAAGCGGCCCACGATCTTTGGATAGATAAGAAGGTTTTCCAAGGCTCAAAGAAGTGCAAAGGCTGATTTCCTTCACCATCTCTGGATCTGTTATGCATAATAGCTGTATGTTTCCAGATGAATATAAGAATATTGGTCCTGTCACCAATATAGATTAGGTGAGCAAGGTTGAAAAATAAAATTTTAAGATTCTGATTTAGTGTTGATATGCATATTTGATCATATGATCTTTAAGAGGTCCTTTTGTTTACATTCTAGGCATCTAAGGCATGTCTTGGACTAATTGCTAGAGATTACAAAACAGAGGAAATTAAGTATTTGCTAAGACAAAACATGCCATTGTTTCTTTCAACTTGTTTCAAGTAAGTAAAAATGTGCATTCATCATTCAAATGAAATCTGCTATAATTCCCATTCCCAATCCATGTCCAAGTTCACCTAATGGAAAAGTACTAACTTTTTTGTTCTGAATAATGCTTTTATTAGAGAAAGATAATAAAGCAACAAAAACAAAAAGAACCCCTATTTTCGTAAGTATGTACTACAAAGGTTTATAACACTAATTACAATTGGAATATTCTGACAACAAAAATTGTCTAAAATCTGAGCTGTACCCTCTGTGACTACTGCTATTGTCTTTCTACCCAAAAAAAAAAAAGACTACTTTTATTGTCTACCTATTTTATTTTCAACTCCCTAAACTATATTTCTACCTACTTTGGTGAGAGAGAGAGAGAGAGAGAGAGAGAGAGAGAGGAAATGGCAAGTGAAGTACCATATTCATTTCTCCACTGCTCCAAATGTGGGAAGATAGTGGAAGGCCAGTCATGAGCAATAGCATCAGGGTGATCATACTCCTTTGTAGCAGTAGTTTTTGGTGTTGCATGAACTTGGAGTTGAATTCTCTTCATTTCAGGGATGTTCCCAAAGAAAAAAGAAGGAGAAGGTCCCCTTATACCTTGCCTTTGAAGTTTGGCTCTGAGAAGTTTTGGTTTCAAAACCAAAAGGTTATAGAGTTGCATTAACAACACTATAAACCCTCCTATAACAACTGATACAGTGATCTTCGCCATTAGAACTGGGTTTGCTTCCATCTTTCTGCTTCTTCTGCTTCTTTTCTCCCTAGGCTTAGATCAAAACTAGGACCCTTTTAGATTCTCTGTATACTGTTTTCTTTCTTAGCTGGCCACATTTTTTCTTTTTCGTTTGACCTTTAGCACTTTCCAAGAGAGAGAATAGTAATTTTATACTGCGTTGGATTTTTAATTGATTTGTCCAGTCTAATTGAGCTAACCGAGATATATACAGACAACACTAGCGGCAAAAATTGTGACTTGTTTTTAGCATTACTTTTTTTTTTTTTTTTGATAAGTGTTTTTAGCATTACTCATATGAATTAATTGCAGGTTAGAGCACTCCCTCTAACAAATTTAGCATTTAACAATTAAAAATTTACTTTATATCATTTAACACGTCACTTTATAATATATTCAACATTAAAACTTATATTTTTATTTTTTTAATTTATTTTTGCAACTGGCCTCACTTCGAGCTTAGCTGCTAAATTGTGGGCTATACGAGATGGCTTAACTCGGTACTGTCTTTTATCACTTGAGGCAATGGAAGTTGAGGTTGATGCCTCAATTGCAATATCCTTATTATCTCAAGTTCATACTAATGGGGAGCTTTCTTCTCTTATTGATGACGGCAAGAACCTAATGAAGAACATCCGTCAGTTCTAGCTGGAACACTGCTTTAGAAAGGCTAACCGGTGCGCAGACGCCTTTGCAAACTTTGGAACCAACATGGAGGATGATTTTACTTTGTTTGAGTCTCCTCCTATTTTTATTATTAATTTTTTGCATTCAGACAAGATGGGCTTAACCCAAGACTGTATTTGTAATATTATGGTGGACACCAGTTAGTTTTTTATATAACTCCAGTTTACCAAAAAAAAAACTTCTATTTTTTTACCATTTTATTTAAATATTCTTTTTTATTATTTTTTATTCTTACTCTCTCTCTCTCTCCCTTTGTCTCTCTCTCTTTCTCCCTTTGTTTTTCTCTCTTTATTAATTGAAGTGATAATAATTTTTTTTTTTTAAGATTTTAGCTACAGTAGGATGTCAAAAATGACATTTCTACTATAGTTAAGATGTTAAAACTTTTAAGTATAGCACCCTTAATGTAGTGTGCTTTTTTAGAATCAGATGTTAAAAAATAACATATTTAGCATTTGAAACCTTTTATGAGAATGCTCTTATATGGTCTCGTCTTTGGTTATGATAATGGTGATTTGGTTGATAAGTGCACAAACTATTTTATCCCTTAATATTTTTTTTTCGAAGTGAGTTTTGGATAACAACAAACTATTTTATCCCTTAAGGTGTGTTTGTTTGAAGGTTAAATAGGGTGGATAGAAAATTTTGAAGAGAAAATTGGAATAAAAACTTTTTGGAGTGTGTTTCGTTGGGTGGGGAGAAAGAAAAATAAATGGTGGAGCCTAGATGTTTTATCCCCGGGTCCACCAAAAATTTTTCTCCTCAAAATAGAGAGAAAATGAGACTGCTCATTGAACGAAAAATTCATTCAGTTCCTTTCTTTATTTCTTTCTTTCTTCTTCTTCTTCTTCTTTTTTATTTATTTCTTGGGCTGTGAGTTTGATAGTTGTTTTGTTTTATTTATTTTTTATTTAACTAGACATGATTTTTTTTTTAATAAATTGGTTGATTTTTTTTTTTTTTTGGTTGTTTGTCACTTTTTTGTTTTAATTG
Source organism: Quercus lobata (assembly GCF_001633185.2). Classification (NCBI taxonomy): domain Eukaryota; kingdom Viridiplantae; phylum Streptophyta; class Magnoliopsida; order Fagales; family Fagaceae; genus Quercus; species Quercus lobata. The sequence goes on along the minus strand of NC_044907.1, from coordinate 26,618,848 downwards.
ACCATCATTTTTTAATAAGGGTATATGAGTAAATTTATTCAAACTTACTTTTTCCATCCCTTCTTTTTTCCACTCCCAACCAAACAAAAATAAGAGAAACAACCAAAAATAATTTTTCCATCCCTTTTTTTTTATTCAAACTTACTTTTTCCATCCCTTCTTTTTTCCACTCCCAACCAAACAAAAATAAGAGAAATTAAAATATTCTCTATCGTCCCACTTTTCCACCCTCCCCCCATTTTTTATCATTCTACTTTTTCACCCCTCTAACTAAATGAACCCTTAATGTTTTTTTCGAAGTGAGTTTTGGATAACAATAAATTTTAGGGGCACAACTATTTTCACAAGTATGTTATGATTAGTAAATAATAAATATGGTAATTATGATGGAGTTCAAAGTGATAGCCAATGCAATTTCTCATTAGATAAAGGAGAAGGGATTTTTTTTTTTTTTAGAAGAAAGATAGTAAATGTGGAGGGAGTTCATATTAATGATCTCATCCTTGGAGCATTTACATCAGCTTACACACATATCAATTTTTTTTAATTGTATATATTTCTTCACACACAACAACCATTATCAACATTCTTTATGTATTCTCGTGATACGTAAAAAAAGAATTAATAATGTTAATGTAAATTTATATTGTTATTGTAACAACCATGTATTGTTACATCTTTTTGATCTTAATTGGCTAAAATGTGGTACTTTTTATTATTATACAAGTACTGATGTGAATACTCTTACAATCAATTGTACTACTATTCTTCTTCTTTTTTCATGACCCAAAATCGAAAGGTAAAGAAATAAATCACAAACACAATTGTTATAAGTAATTTGCAAAGTTTTAAGGAAATCATAAAAAAAAACTATGTTTAATTTTATTTAAAACTAAACTTGTAAAGAGTGAGAGAGAGAGAGTGAGAGAGATTTGAAAAACAATGGATAAACAGACAAATAAGCTAATATTTTGACTTAAAACTGCTTTTACTACACCAGAAAGCACTTCAAACATGTATAAGTATTATTTTGGTATTTTATAGTTCTTGTGTTCCTTTTGATACCTTTATATAGGTCAAAGGACCAAGTTTGAGCCCAAAAAAAAAAGGGGGGGGGGGGGGGGAAACCAAGTGTGTGAGTGGTTTTCTCCAACTTATAGGCAATAGGCTTGGACACTGGTAGGCCTGTGTGTTTTAGTCTCGAATGAAGCATTAAATTCTAATTTTGCAAGGGAGAGGAGGAAGGCCCATTGCTACTAAAGACCAAAATGAGTGATTGGGTGTCTAGGCCTCTTTTCAAGAGCCCAAATCAATGTCGAGCTCCATCTACAATATAAATTTAGAGGACTATCGGAGTCGTTTGAATACAAATTTCGGCCTTCCAAATCATAGGTTCCCAAGCTTTCCCATGAAAACTTTGCGCATGAACCACTTAAGACTTGACAAATTTGTAGGCATTTGAGAAATTGCAACTTCATTAAAAGTTTCTTGAGTTTTAGCCATGATTTCTTCAATAAATTTGGCTTAGTACCTGAAGCTTGCAATCCTCCTGGTTCCAAAAGTAGGTGATAATAACACTAATAGTGTGGTAGTCGAAAGGGGTGTGTATCCATGAGCTGATTTTTAAGTGGAGAGTAAACTTGATCTTCTTATCTTTGTGTGGTCCTTGACCAAATAATTTTGCTGTCTTTTAGAGGAGAAATGAGCCAGATTTCTCTTCTTTGAGCCCCTAGTGACTTAATTTTTTTTAGTGAGTTGGTTTGTCTTTTGGGACCAAATGTGATGTTGTGCCCATACAAGTTTGGGAATTCAAGAAAATAAGTGTAGTATTGAATCTTGATTGTCTTTGTAATTTGGTAAACCAAGTAGCTTAATTGACTTGTAATTGGACAGTTTTCAACCCACACTATTCTGTGTAAATATGAGCTTTTGTTAGAGAATCTCATTATTAAAAAGTGAGAAAATTTATGAGTTGTGAGAATTGGTACCTTAATGGCTCAACCTATGAGTAAGAAAGATTTGGACCATGTGCTTATTGCTTGATGGTGGCAATAATGCGAACCACCATGAGTCCAATTAGAGAAGTTGCAAGATGTAGATCTTAAGTCTATTACAAGAAGTGAAGAAATGTAGGCCATAAGTCAAATTCATGATATAGAGATTATAGAAGTCATGAGCTCAATTCATGATGAAAAAATAAAGCACACTATAAGCCCATTATATGATGTAAAAAGATGAGTCATGGAACCATTTTGTGATGTATAAGCCCATTATATGATGTAAAAAGATGAGTCATGGAACCAAAAGTGACACCACTTATGAATGAAGACCTGACCCGGACTTTCACAGCCATCGAAGTGGAACAAGCTCTAAAACAAATGAAGTCCTTAACAGCCCCTGGTCCGGACGGTATGCCCCCACTTTTCTATAAATCTTATTGGAATATTGTTGGCTCAGATGTTATTGATGCAACTCTATCAGTTTTAAATTCGGGAATTATGCCACCAAATATAAACCACACCTTCATCACCCTAATTCCCAAAACAAAATCACCAACTAGTCCAAAAGATTTTCGCCCCATTAGCCTTTGTAACGTCATGTATAAAATAATTTCCAAAACCATAGCAAACCGCCTCAAAAAAATCCTCCCAAAGTTGGTATCCGAAACACAAAGTGCATTCATGTCCAATCGCCTCATCACTGATAATATCCTCATTGCTTTTGAAACTCTCCACCACCTAAAAAATAAAAGAAGAGGCAAAACGGGGTTCATGGCTTTGAAACTTGATATGAGCAAAGCATACGATAGGGTTGAATGGAATTTCTTAGACAAAATTATGGAAAGGTTGGGTTTTGATAGAAAATGGATAAATCTTGTTGGTTGTTGCATCCGTTCGGTATCTTTCTCCATCATGATTAATGGAGAGCCTCATGGCTTGTTCAATCCTAGTAGAGGGCTCCGCCAAGGAGACCCACTATCACCTTATTTGTTTCTTTTATGTGCAGAGGGCCTTCATTCACTAATACAACAAGTAGCCAACAATGGTGACTTGCATGGAGTGTCTCTATGTAAAGAAGGGTCGAAAATTACTCATCTGTTTTTCGCGGATGATAGCTTACTTCTTTGTAAAGCTAAAGAGACCGACTGCCAAGCGGTGATGGACATCCTTACAAAATATGAACAAGCTTCAGGCCAAAAAATCAACCGTGAAAAAACCCAATTATTTTTCAGCTCAAATACAGATATGAACACCAGAAATAAAATAAAGGACCAGCTCGGTGTGGAAGCGGTGACACAATATGAAAAATATTTGGGGTTACCATCATTTGTAGGGAGAGCGAAAAGAGAAAGTTTCAGCTATATTAGAGAAAGAGTATGGCATAAAATTCAAGGATGGAAAGAAAAGCTCTTATCTCAAGCAGGTTGTGAGATCCTAATCAAATCGGTTATACAAGCAATGCCGACTTTTACTATGTGATGCTTCAAACTCCCAAAGAGCTTGTGTAGGGAAATTGAATCAATGATTTGAAAATTCTGGTGGGGGTACTCGGGAGAATCAAGAAAAATCCATTGGATAGCTTGGAAAAAACTTTGCACTCCAAAAATCCAAGGTGGTTTGGGTTTTAGGGAATTGGAAAATTTTAACCTTGCACTCTTAGGCAAACAGGTGTGGTGCCTAGTGCTAAACAAAAACTCCATGCTCTATAAAGTCTTCAAGGCAAAGTTCTTTCCACATTGTTCGATCTTGGACAGTGAGGTAAAAACTTCATGTTCATATGCTTGGCAGAGTCTCCTAAAGGCAAGGGAAGTGGTAAAAAAGGGAGCATATTGGCGGATTGGGGACGGATCACAAGTACAGATCCGGGGGGATAGATGGCTGCCAGGTTTGCCCACCAAGCACATTATATCTCCCCAGAAAAATCTACCTAATAATGCCAAGGTATGTGCCCTTATTGATGAGGATAACCATAACTGGATTGAGGATAGAGTTGTGCAGGAATTTCTCCCCCATGAGGCTCAAGCAATACTCGGCATCCCCCTAAGCTATAACCGAACAAATGATACTCTCATATGGGCTGGTACAAAGTCAGGAAATTACACAACAAGGAGTGCCTATAAATTGCTATCAAATTGTCCTGACCCAACCTTACCTGGTGCATCGGACCCCTCTGCCCAAAACAGCTGCTGGCGAAGAGTTTGGACTCTTAACGTCCCAAACAAAATAAAACACTTCATTTGGAGAACATGTTGTGAATCTCTGCCTACAAAGAAAAATCTGCTCATCAGGAAAGTTACACGGACAGCAATCTGTGACCACTGCAATGAGGAAGTTGAAGACACAATTCACGCGCTTTGGGGATGCCAAGTGCTCAAGGAAGTATGGTGGAATGAACACTACCTCAGAAATCAGCTATCTACACGATATGTGGATTTTCGGGACTTGTGGACAGGTATCATAAACTCTAAGGTACCCAAATTGGCTGAGAGATTTGCTTATGTTGCATGGAGCATATGGCACAAAAGAAATGCAACGAGAATGCAGTCCAGCTCACTCCCTTTCTACCGGATCTACCAGGACATGTGTGACAGGCTGCAAGAATTTCAGGCAGCACGGGAACTTGCCATACCAGAGCAAATCCCAGTGGGACCTACTCATTGGTCACCACCTCAACGTACACAGTCCAAAGTAAACTATGACGGTGCTCTGTTCCATGATACCAAACAAGCAGGGATCGGTGTGGTAGTTAGAAATTCAGGGGGAACAATACAAGGTGCACTCTCGGACAGATGTTGTCTTCCCATGACTGTTGATGAAGTGGAGGCTCTAGCTTGCAGATCAGCAGTACTTTATGCAATACAGCTCGGACTTGAAGAGGTAGTGTTTGAAGGTGACTCCGAAACAATTACCAAGGCTCTCAATTCAGACTCGCCCTGTCTAAGCTCTTTTGGCCATATTATTGATGATGTTAAAAGTCTAGCTTTGAATTTTGCTTCAGTATCTTTTATCCATGTAAAACGTCAAGGGAATGCTGTGGCGGATAGACTGGCCAAGACAGCAAAGTTTTCCCCTTGCCCTCGCCTCTGGTTGGATGACATCCCTAGTGATGTGCAAAGACTTGTACTTGCTGATAAATGCTTTGTTGATTAATAAAAAGGACGAACTGGTTTCTCAAAAAAAAAAAAAAAAAAAAAAAAAAAAAAAAAAAAGATATAAGCCATGAGCCCATTTCATGAAGTGAAAAGGATTGTGATCCGAAAAGCATGAAAAGTTAGGGTAAAAAGACTAATATGGGTGGATTAATGAAAAATTGGACATATTAGGCTTTTAAGTGAACTTAACTCAAGACCCATTCATTTGACTTTATAGAATTATATTCATGTGGGGCATGTTGTGGAGTAAAATTGCATCACATAGGATCAAAATTATAAATGATGTATTCTTTGTGCAAAATGAAAGTGTGGTCCAACCCAAGTAGAAATTATTATATTATACTTGCTTATAGTGTGTAGCCTGATCGAGCTTCTTTTTCTTCAACTTGGGAATTACAACTCATCTCTTCCATTTTTCTGTGAGTCTTTTGGAAGAATGAAAATAGATTAATTTTCTCATTGTTATTTTCGGTTTTTTTAGGCCTAACCTCTCTGCTCTTAATAAAATCCCCATATAAACTAATATATATTATAAAATTAGATATTCACTGTTTAAATTATATCATTCCCATTATACACTTCTAGATTAAATTAGACTTTAGAGTAGAATTTTTATGTTGTATTAAAAAAATTACAACCTCCTCAATTATTAAATTATTATATAAAAAATAATTAATTTTTTTAAATTAAAAAAAATGAAGATTTTTTTTGTTGGTAAAAAAGTTAAAACTTGTAAGGGAAAAAAAAAAAAAAAAAAAAAAAAAAAATCAGCACAAGGCAAAAGGACAACAAAACAAAGGCAGACAAAAGAGGTCAGGGGAACCAAAGAAGGAGCTCATCTCGGTGTCCCTCTCTCCCAATTCTCTCTCTCTCTTACACACAAATTCCAAACCCTAGCTTTATCCGTAAGTACATACTCTTTCAACCCCTTATCTCTCTCTCTCCCCAAAACGTCGCTGTCCGATCCCAAAAACCCTAACACTACAAATTCGAGGCTTCAATTTTCAACCCCTAAATGTACAAACTCGGAGCTTGAAGAAGAAAATCTAGGGTTTCCGCTTCTGCTTCAACAATTTTTCAAAAAGCTTTGATATTTCGGGAGAGGGAATTTTTTTTTTTGTATAAATTGTAAATTATGTACAGAGATCGAGTAGGTGGAGGTGGAGGATCGTCGAGATCGGAAATGGTAGCTGGCGGAGGAGGAGGACCGTTGGATCGAAAGCGAATCATCAACGACGCGCTCGATAAGCACCTCGAGAAATCGTCGCCGTCCACTTCGAGAGTCGGCGGCGGAATCAATAGTAGTAGTAAGGACAAGGAGAGAATCTCTGTGCCTTCCACTTCCACCGGTAAATCTCAGCAGCATCAGCAGCTCGATCATCGCGATTCTCGTTCCGCGTCGCTTTCGAAGAACAAGTGCTCCGATGGTATGTATTTTATGTGTATACAATTTTGAACTCTGTGTATGTTTTTTTGATCTGGGTTTGTTGATTTTTGTTGGTTTCAGCTTTTGCTTGGTAAATTGGGGTTAATTTGTTGTTTTTGTTTCTAATTATGTGTTGTCTGAATTCTGAAGTAAATTGCTTGTAGTGGGCTAGTGGGGTATTGGGATTTAGGACTGAAAGTGATTGATGAAGAAAATATGTGAGTTGTAGGATCTGAGTTTGCTGAATAAAGTGGTTTGAACTTTGAAGTAGGTATTTGTTTAAAGTTTAGTGTTTATGATTATGTTAGTGTGAATTATGGATTGTTTAGAAGCAAATTTAGTGTAAATGAGATCTTAATTTAGGAAAGTTTTAGTTTTTATCCCCGATTATCGATAGTGGAATTTTAGTGATAGAATACGGTGACATGTAATAGCATGTGTCTTAAGCGCCTGAGCAGGAGTTGGGTTGAGGATTTCGGTTGTTTTTCCATATAATGTAAACTTTCTCATTCATGCTTTGTTAATTTATGTTTTTTAAACTTTCTATTGGGTTTGGGTTAATAAAAAAAAGTGCTTTGAAGTAGGTGCTTGTTTAAAGTTTAGTGTTTGTGATTATGTTAGTGTGAATTATGGTTTGTTTAGAAGCAAATTTAGTGTAAACGAGATCTTAATTTAGCAAAGTTTAAGTTTTTATCTCCGATTATCAATAGTGGAATTTTAGTGATAGAATAATGTGACATGCTTGAGCTGGAATTGGGTGGAGGATTTTATTTGTTTTTCCGTATAATGTAAATTTTCTCATTCATGCTTTGTTAATTTCTGGGTGCTCCTGTAAATATGTTAAGTTTTCGAGATAATTTTATTGAAGTGTGTCAGCATTGAATTAGACCATTATGATTTCTCTCTATGTATATAATCTGTGAGTGTATGTATGTACATTGTTTAGTGATGTATCACAATTTCAATATGATGTAATTTGGATATGGATTCTGTGATGCATGTTAGAACTTATAAGTGAAGGAAGTTTCAGGCTGTTAACAAAGTATGCAATCAGGTGTAGTAGGAAACTATTGAATCTCATGCAGTTGTAACTGTTTATGGAGGGGTGCACATAGGTCGATCCGGATCGGGTTTGGTGCCAAAATGCAACGCAACCTGATCCCTTCGGGTGGAGAACTCACTCACCTGCTTCCATCTTATGGTTGGACAAAACCGTGCGGACCCCACTTTCACGTGGGCAGTAGGCATTGGGCTGGTCATCAGTTTGGGTTTTTGGGTTGGGTTCCAATTTTCCCCAAATAAATACTCTTGAAATTTTTCTGATCAACACAAAAGGACAAGAAAATTTTCTTTTACAATAACTGTACTTAGTTTAAATTTTTCTCAATAACCTGACAGTAGATCAAAACATAAATTTGATTACCTGCACTTTCTACATTTTTCTTAACAACCAAACAAAATCAAGATTCAAAAAATCAAGAACACAGCAAGAATCCAACAAGGCTCAAATAGTCATTTTCTCTTCTTCCTCTTCATTGTTTCAATAAGTAAACAAAACGGTCTTCAAAACACTGAAACGAAAATAAAAACAAACAATGGAGAGGATAGGTGGTTGTAGACATCGGTGAGCCTATCAGCCTTAATCTTTCAATTTTGTCCCTTTCAATTGCCATTGGTGAAGATAGAGGCCAGATGGGTGTAGATGTCAACGAGGGGTGCAAGTCAAGCTAGTGTCCACACCTTGCTGGAGTGTTGAACTGGATCAGACTATTCAAGTGGAAGATGGTTGTATCATTGTTAAGAATAGATATCATAACAAAAGGTTATGTGGCATTTAAAAGCAAGGTGAAAAGTTAGTTCGTGGAATCAAGACTCACCGGTGACCAACTGCATGAGTAATTTACTAAATGTAAAGGGAGTCATCTAGCATTAGCACTGCCCCTTGTAGATACATTTTGTACTAAGGAGGATGGTCTTCCATCCTATTTGTCAAACAAGTGGGATGAAATTCCCCATCCTACCTCCTCCCTTCTAAGTGCAAGGTTGAGGTTGAGGTCTTGGGTTCAATTCCTATTGGCTGCATGTATAACTTCCTAATTAAAATAGGTTCCTTATCCTACCTTTTGGCCTTTGTTTGACAAATAGAATTGCTTTCTATTGTCTCTTGATCATAATTCACGTAATAGAGTATCATCCTGATGTTTTAGTATATAGTATGAAGCTCAAGTGTCCTTGATGCTCATGTTCAGGTATGGATTTTTGGGGGTTTTTTTTCCATGTACTTCTGCTTAGATCTAACCTGTAATAAAAGTGAAAATAATTAGATGTTCCCTGGTAGCTAAGAAATGTACTTTACCCCCCCCCCCCCCCCCCTCTTTTTGGGGGGGTGGGTAGTTGGATTCTTTTTAATTACATTTTGAGAGTAAAAAAAGTGTTACATCATGTGAAGAAACATAAAGAATTTTAGCTATTTTAGTAGTCTGATTGAAAATTTTTAATAGGTATTTTCACCTTTTTGGCTGATGATGACCTTGTTTGCATTAATTTCAGAGGAATCTGAAACAGACAGTGAAGAATCGGATGTTAGCGGTTCTGATGGAGATGATACATCGTGGATTTCATGGTTTTGCAATTTACGAGGAAATGAATTTTTCTGTGAAGTTGATGATGAATACATCCAAGATGATTTCAATCTTTGTGGCTTGAGCAGTCAAGTTCCTTATTATGATTATGCACTTGATCTGATTTTGGATGTTGACTCTTCTCATGGTAAGAACTGTCCTGTTCTAAATTGTATTTAGGTTTATGCATTTTGAAATTATCTCTTTTTGCCAACAATAATTTGATAATTCTGCATTCTTGAATTCCTAAACAATTTCAAGCGAATGGGTTTTTATCTCCTCATACTTGTAGCTTTTGTCAACATAGATAAGTTGCCCATCGACCCTTTGAGGGTGATAAGGAAGCAAGGGTTTGTCCTTGGTGCTTATAAATGAGAATCTCAAATATGTACTCTTGATCACTCATCTTATTCTTGTGACCTCTACAAGTATGAAGTAAATGATATAAATTTTATATAATTTTTGTTTTTGCTAATATGTCATGGTGTTGTTTGGAAACTGCATTAATTATACAAAGCATTGTTTCATGGTTTCGGGAAAAAAAAAAAAAAATCTCAAATCTGATTAACTTTATCTCTGCATGTTTTTGTCATACAAAAAGGATTTCTCTGATTTATGATTGCTAGGCTTAAAAGGTGTTGTTTAGCAAACTACTATAATTTTTTGGTCTGATTCTAGATGTAATGAATAAAAATATTTTAGCATATCGACAAGCTTTATTTTTGTTTTGTTGTGATAAGGAGTTATCAATCTCAACTATTTTGTCGTTTAGAGTTTTGGAAGTAGGAATTTGGTAAGATCTATTGCCTACAGCATGTAAGAAACTGAGATCATAATGTCTTCCATCTCAAACCGTGTCTTTATTTAAAAAAGTACTTAGTAAAGTACATCCAAGCATTAATGTGGGTGGTTCTGAGTGAAATTTGCATATCAATGAGTTGTCCTCTGTATCTACATTTTATTACCTGATATCCATTTCAACAAATTCAAGTGACACCTATGACTGATTTTAAAAATATCTTTTATTGTTATAGTAAAATTCTGACCTAATTTCTGCTTCCAAGTGTGTGTGTGTGTGTTTATGTGAAGGATCTTGCCATTTCGCCTTATTTAATGGTATGGGTATGGTTTTCAGCAGGTGACATATTTACTGAAGAGCAGAATGAATTGGTTGAATCAGCAGCAGAGATGCTGTATGGTCTGATACATGTTCGGTACATACTCACCAGCAAGGGAATGGCCGCAATGGTAAATTTCTGAGCCAATTTATACTTTATTTGTTTCTTATGTTTCTGGTTGAGTAAAACATAGTTAAATCTACTACAGTTAGAGAAGTACAAAAATTATGATTTTGGAAGATGCCCCAGAGTTTACTGCTGTGGACAACCCTGCCTCCCTGTTGGCCAATCAGACATTCCCCGCTCAAGCACCGTAAAAATCTACTGCCCCAAATGTGAAGATATCTATTACCCGCGATCTAAGTACCAAGGCAGTATCCTTTTATTGCACTAGTTTTTACTTGTTTTGAAACTTTGTTTGCATTTTGCCTGCATCTGCCTGAACATTGAATTCTCATTGATAGATTTTTCTTCTGCTAAATGTGGTATGTCCCAATTGATTAATATTTTGTTATTATATAACTTAAGTGTGAAAGAGGGATTTTTACTTTGACCTTCCTGCAAAGTGAGCTATGGTGTTTCCATCTGGATGAAATTGTATGTAACAAGCTAATAAATAATTCTTATGGTTTAGACATGTGACCTCCTGAATTCAAATATATTGGTCGGTATGTTATGTATAGAAGTACAAATTAAGCTATATATCATGTGATTTCTTGTTCTCATCATCATTATCACTTTATTGCTATGTTACATGTGGTTAAGCTGATCTAGTGCCTAAAAATAGATTTTATATTTATGTCCTAAGGATCAGTAGTAACATTTTATAATTATTCACCAGTGAATCTTTAGTTTAAATTTACTTGATGCGCATATATCTTTTGGGGTCCAGGAGACAACCTTGGAATTCTTGACCAACAGGGAGAACATTCATAGAAAGGAGGGCTCTTATGTAATTTAACAAGGCTTGTTAGCTTAAAAGATGGAATTGGGGGATCTGTGGCTTGGCTTTTTTATTAAATGAGTTTGGACAATTCATTTGAGCTTTACTTGTGTTAACAAATGAGTGAGCCTAGGCAAGCATCAAAACAAGCCAAGCCTGACAGGACAATCATATCAGCTCATTTTCTGCTCTGGATGTTGCCATACTGCTGCTGGCTCTACTGGTGCTAAAGCCACAATTATTCTAACTGACATTTGATTCTTTGCTGCTTACCTTGCTGATTAGCCTAAAACCTGGAGTTCCAAGTTAAGCTATATGTTTTTTTAGGCTAGTGAAGAAGCTCTTAGTCTACTTATGTTTTAGCTTAAGTTGATTCAGAGTAGGCTTACCATTTGCGATCCCTAAGCCCAGAGCTGTATACATGAAATCTGAATCACCTCAATCAGTATAATTGCAAAAACTAATCATTTTTGTGCCAATAATCTTAAGCTATATATGATTGGTGGTTAGAGATATAGTATTGGACATTTTGTGTAGTGCACTTGGAGTTTCCATTTGAATTGTTGACTGATAATGGGTGATTGTGATTTCCATTAAATAGTTCTTCTTTGTTTTTATCATTGTGCTAAAGACTGTTGATGTGTGTTGAGTAATTGTGGTTGAATGTATGAGATGTTCCAATTTTTGCAAGTTATCTTTTTGACAAAATTTCCTTGACTTTATGAAGATATTGATGGAGCATATTTTGGAACCACGTTTCCCCACTTATTTTTAATGACGTATGGACACCTAAAGCCGCAAAAGGCGTCTCAAAGCTATGTTCCAAGAGTTTTTGGCTTCAAGATGCACAGGCCATGACATCAGAGGTGCAAGTTACTATTTGTGTTGAATTGTTCCACTGTTCATTTGTGATGGTTCTCATATTATCTCATGCTATGTTGTTATATGAATGGCTCTAACAAGCGAGATGAAATGCAAGAGTACAACAATTGATTCACAATGAAAATGTTTAGAGTGAAAATTTGCCTTTTAGCATAGCAGAACGTATATTTTTATTTTATTCACGAATTTAACAGAGCGTTTGTAAGCTTCTCTCTTTTTCTAGGTTTGAGGATATGTCAAGTGTTTTGTAGTTTCCTTTGCTTGGGTTATCTATCACTATTTCGTTGTTGAGTATGCATTTATTTCATCTCAAAACTAGCACTCGAGGATTCTAGGAAGGGATTAAAGTCCTTTTGTTTTTTGTTGCTTTCGGTGTCTGTAGATGTAAATCATGTAATGCTGTCTGATGCCATTGATTTCAGTGAAAATCAGGTATGTGGGAATATTTTTTTTTTAAGTGAGGGAAAAGGATTTCAGAGTATTTTGAGTACCTTTCTCAAATAATTATTTTATTCCCTCAAATTGGGGGAGAGGAAATATTGTTTAATGAATTTGTGTACTTGCCTTTGTACCCGTTACAATTTATTAAAATTTTAATCATGTTCAAACAACATTTATTACTGCTCTAATCTAATGTCAATGTATACGATCTCTTGTCTTGCTTCTTCTGCTAACTAGTTTAGGCCCCTTAGCCTATGTAATCTGATCTACAAAGCAATCTAGCTAATAGGCTGGAACCTCTGTTTCCAAATTAATCTCTAAGTGGTAGGTTGCTTTTATTTCAGGTAGGAATATTCAAGATACCATCATTCTTGCCCAAAGAAATAATGTATACTATGGATGATGAATTGTTGAGTGGGCTTAAAGCATAAGATGGAGAAGACTTATGATAGACTGGAATGGCCTTTTAGCATTCATGTCCTTCGATACTACGGCTTTTTAGAGTTTTGGATCAATTTGGTTGTCCAGCATCCTCACCTCTTCTCAATTCTCATAAATGGTGGGCTAGTAGACTTCTTCACTCCTCTACATGGTATTAGGCAAGGAAACCGCGTCTTTCCTTTTTAATTCATCTTAGCTGGAGAAGTTTTATCTAGATTGTGCCAACATGCTGAGTTTCTCTTTCTATTTCCCCACTTGCAATTTATCGATGATGTATTATCTTCTTGCACGCACAGGAACAAGAGCTATCACATTTTTAAACTTGTTTGCAAAAGTGATAAACTGTGAACTTAACTACATAATCTCTTTTCTTAAGTTTTAATGTTCCTGGAGCTGACAAATTGCTGACTATTTTTCTTCTTTTTTTTTTCTTCTCCACCCTATTATCTAGTCTATTTCTTTCCAAACTTCTAGACATTTCAGATCTTTTAACAAAGAGAATGAAACACATTCATCTGGTCGTATAATTTTTTATTTGTGTGGACACGTTTGTTTGGTCAGTAATTTCAAGCGGATTTAAGTTAATTTGTGTAAGTAATTTTGACAGAATACATATGCTCGGTATGCTCGACTTTGGAGTCAAATTTGCTAATTATTTATGAGTCAAATATCCAAACCGAATTAAGCCCCAGGTGAAGCTGAGCTCAAGCAGGTTGCAAGCTGCTCAGCTCATTTGGAGCTGTTGACCTCATCTAGCAGATTTGTAGTGTCCTGGAGCTCAAGAGTCAACATGATTAATCACATGTCTTCTAGAAAGAAGTCACATTTAGTGTAACCAATAATATGTTGATTTGTCAAGAGCCTTGCAACTTATTTGATTGACACATTTTGTTGTTTTCAAATTCAAAGGAGATATTCATGGGTCAAAGTCAGACCATTTGCTCTCCTAACTAGCCTTGCCTCATAAATCTCTTTATTAATGATCATTATTCATTCAAAATAAATCCTCTACACTTGTAATGTTCAGGTTATCCAATTCAGAACCTTTTGAATACAGGTTTTTCAGCCTTGGATTGAGACTCTCTAGAGTTTCAAAGGTAACTCTATCATCAAAATCTTAAATTTATATATTCATTATAAAATAAGTAAATTGTATGTTACCATATTATCATAATTTAATTCAACTACAAAATAGATAGTGCCAGTGTTTTGTTAAATATTGATGTAATCAAACAAAAAATGTTGATGACATAGCAAAATTTAATACACTAATTTCATAATAGATAATGAGTAATTCTACAATATTCTGGAAGTATAATAATGTTATATTTTTTTCTGTCACATAATAATTTGTCCCATTAATTCTTATTCCCCGGACTCAGTACCCAACTAATGAGGTGACTAGTCACTTTTGGCGAAACTCCTTTTCTTTCAGAGAGGAGGGATTACAGCACAAAATGTACTTAATTGATTCACGACACAATTATATTAAAACGCTAGTATGAAATGTAATCACCACTGTTATGAAGTCCTAAAGGCCTCAAATATACAATTTTGGGACACCATAGTAGAAGAGGACAACAGTTTCTATGAACCAGACTGTCCAAACAGTAAAAGTAAAAATCATTTTTGACCTTACGTTTATATTTTGGGAATAATGGAAAACGAAAAGGATATATATATTTTTTTATTTTTACAAAAAAGTTGTATTGTCTACTCAATCAACTAACTGGCACTGAAAATTGAGGCAGAAAAATCATGATTTGATGGGCGCCTATTTAAGCCAAAAACATATATAGTATGTAGTAGTGGCTCTTCTATTATATTAAAGAGGTAAAAGAAATTTCTTAAAAACTTGTTTGGAGCTTGCTAATGTTGTAGCTAATGTAATATTATGGTTCATAGCCAAAGAAGCTTAATCATCAAATTTTGTTCTGCACGCAACATTCAATATATAAACACATTCATGGCATATGCTTGGAATGATAGGGACTTGCATTGTTTATAGTATTCATCACAATATTGGTTTTGGTAAAAAAATGATGCAACCTACTTGACTAATGACAACTTAATTTTAAAATAATGAAAAAGAAAAATAATAGTATGAAATGACCTTAGCTTTCACTTCTTTGAAACTTTCCAAAGAAAATCTGCTTCAGTGCCTCTATCTTCTCCCACCTTCTTGACAAGGAAATCAAACTCTCAAATGCATTGACATCATTTTGTGACAGCAACTTTCTCATTTCTCTCTCTCTCTCTTTTAATAATTAATTTCTTTTCTACCTGTTTCTTTGTCTGCTGTACATGTTCAATTCACCAAATTATATAAGGAAGTCACATCAAAAAATTATATAAGGTAGAACTTTTGCTTTTTTTTTTTTTTTTTTTTTTTCTTTTTTTTTAGTATCCCCTCTCTTTTAGGTTGTGATTCAAACTAGAATAAATCTAGAGTTTATTAAATTCATGCAAATATGATAAATTCCTAAACTTTTCAGAGGAAAATGTAAGTCTATGCAAATACTTAAATATTAATAACAATAAAGTTTAAATATTTGATATCTATAACAAATACTTAAATATTCAAGGGCACTCATGGTTGGTTGTGTACTTGCAAATATTCTAAATTGAGGAGTTCATGTTTTTTTGTCATTCATTTATTAAAAAAAAGGGTTCCTATCAACAACAAAAGCATGTAGGGAGACTATATACTTGTGAGAAGCTATATTTTTTTGACTTGTGATGAGGTTAATTATTTAGCTAATTAGTTGTAACCATTGTTTTTCTTTGGTCAATAAATTACTAGTGTTTAGGGTAATACATTTTGAGAGGGAAATCACTCCAAAGACTTTGGCTTAGCAAAGTTATGATCAATACTTCCATAGAATCCGTTTGGTGAGATGTTTTGAAAGATTAATAGAGTTTTTTTAAACCCAAAACTCTATTTTGTAACCACAATTTTTATAGTTTTTTTTTTTTAAACGCTCATTTTAAACTCAAAACACAATTTTTCAACAACTTATACAAAAACACCCATAATCTGTTACTATGTACCTAATCCTGTAAATTTAATTACAATCCTATTTTCTACGCTATTGATCAGCTAAGAGGGTTAATTGGAGGCCCTCTAAAGATTAAGTTAATTCTAAAAGATTATGGTGCTTTGCTTTTTGGCATAGAAGTAAAAACTTTGTGTTGTATAAAGTCGGCAAAATATGAAAAGGAAAACAAGAAATCAATATCCCAATATGGCCAAATGGATCAAAAATTATGAAATGGCTGAGAAGTGTACTTCTTTATTCTTTCATTGTTTTTTTATTTGAGAGGGGAGTGCACTGCTTTACTTAACAACACAAAAAACAAACAAAAAAAGTCTATT
Source organism: Quercus lobata (assembly GCF_001633185.2). NCBI lineage: Eukaryota > Viridiplantae > Streptophyta > Magnoliopsida > Fagales > Fagaceae > Quercus > Quercus lobata. The sequence continues at coordinate 26,602,448 of NC_044907.1, read as the reverse complement.
GCTTTCAGAATTTGTTTACAACTGGTATCAATTATATATATTTAGATATTTAGATATTTATATGGTTCAACTTTGGGGAAATCGACCTTTTTGGAAAGTCGATCTTTCCGAGTTTGGCCATGAATACGACAATTTTCATTAATAAAGAACTTTTTTGCTTTAATATGTTTTTTTTTTTTTTTTAATTGAGAAAAACCTTGAGTTCCCTACACAATAAATAAATATATTGTTGGAATAATTATTAAATTCATTATGTCTCAACAGTTAAACTTTTAGGACAATTCTATTCTTTAGGAAAAAAAAAAAATTTTTTTTGAAACGATTAGTAATTTATTATTTTATTATGATTAAATGATAGAAATAGAGAGCACAGTAAAATTAAAAACTTTATTTTATACAGAAATTTAACTTTTCTACAACGTCCTATTGTATCTCTAACATCTTTTCAATGGCTAAAAAGTATGCTTACCTTTGTTTCAACTGGTACATCATACAGCCTTTTATTTCATTATACTTTTTTTTTTTTTGGAACCCTATCAATATGTTAAACACATGCTTGTTAAGCCTAATTTTGACCTAATTAAAAGATGATTGGACCGTTCTATTGGCCAGCTAAGAAGTTTAACTTTTTCCCAAGAACCTAAAGACAAAAAAATGATAAATTTAAGAGAAGAAAGGGAAAAATATATATAAAAGAATTGTTAATCCATGCTAAATTTGAAAAGGTTTGGGTTACATTTTCATTATTATGTATGGATTGTGGCTAATTTTTGAGCTTGTTTGATTTGGTATGGTTTATTTTGTTTTAAAAATAAATTAAACAAAGATAATGTTGTATTTATGAAGTTTTAAAAGATATTAAAAAAAGAAGAAGCCAAGCCTGCAAGACTTTTGCTTAGTAAGATTGCCAGGTAAATGTGATTGCATTGCTTTGGTTATTCTTGAATGGACCAAACCTTTTGAAACCTAAAAAGAAATTATGATCATATATCATTAAATATTCAGTATTTTAATAAAAATTAATAATATATATACATATATATATATATATATATATTTTTTTTTTTTATGAATTTCATAAATCTTATAAATTGTGAACTCTCACCTTAAAAGGAATACTTTGACTCTCAATTTACTTTTTATATACTTATATTGTTTGTTTGCATATCATTTCCCCAAGATTTTATTTTATTTTATTTTATTTTAGAATAAGTTGCACCTAATGTAATTCTTTGTTATATTACAACCGTTCTTAACTTTTAATTAAATTAATAATTTAAAGTTTTAATTATTTGATTACAAATTTCATTATTTTTAAGTAACATATAAAAAAAATAGCATGTAACACATGCATACGGATAGATACATTTAAAATTAAACACAATTTTTCTCATAAAAATAGAAATAATCAATCAATTTTTATTTTATTTTTTAAAGTAAACATAATTAGTCACATTTTAAAAGTTTATCTTTGCTAGTGAAAGGTGGGTCTCCATCTTCTCCTAGGTCGTAAAATAGCCATCCCTTCTCTAAAGGTGTCTTTTGTCCCTAAAGGTAACAGGTTTACCTTCAGGCTTTGAGGTTTCTTTTTTCGGGGATTGGGAAATAGTTTTTTTCTTAGTCTCTAAGATGGAAGACCTTATGAAATCATGGAGTTGTCTTACTCTTTCAAAAAGTGAAGGGTCTGACCTTTGACTGACAGAAGAATAGGCAGTAGTGGAGTTTATTCTCACGGAAAAATTCTTGACTAAGCGTGCTCTCAATATAGATGCTGACGTTGCACAGGATCAGTAGGTTGAATGCTTCGACTTCAACAGGCTTATGGTTGTAGTGAAGGCCTGCAAGGATGAACACACTTATCAAAAAGGCGACCGGGGTGAACTGGCCAAGTCCTCTCCGATAAATAAGTCAGTTTTTCTCTTAAAAACCAAGTTCCAACTTCTGGGGAGTCATGTTAGAAAAAACTTGCCTTGATTTGATACCGGCTGGTCTTTATATAGAGAACCTTAGAGCGGTTATTGATTTAGTAACTTCCCCAAGATATGTGGAAATCAATGAATTTTGACATAACTTCCTCAATGGCTATAGAAGTTACAACTGCTGAGGGAAGTTAAGCATTTGTGAGGAATTTGTGGCGATGAATACAGGTTTGGTTCCCACTCCAGAATTCCGTGAGAATTTCCCAAGTGTCATGTGGTCGTCCATGCGCTTTGCCTCTGGACGACCCTTTGTCCATAGATGACCTGCCTAAATGTTTGGCCTTTGGCTCACTGACGACCCTTATGGACGAACTAGAGATGAACAATTTTTGCTATCTCATCAGATGCTATTGCAAAAACCTTCACACCAAACTGGAGATCCAAAAATGGTTTTAAGGTCAAGAAGGAAGGTGATCATGTTGTACTATTCACCTTTAATGATAGGAATGAGATGGAAAAAATTATAGCAACTGAACCTTGGAGTTTTGATAAGCACCTTATGGTACTACAAAACTATGATAAGGAAAAAGACTTGGCAGATATGGAATTTAATAGGGCTACGTTCTAGGTTCAAGTACAAGATATACCAATCAGATGTAGGACTCAAAAGGTGGTGGAAGAGATTTGTGGAGCCATTTGGGCAGTAAACGAAGCACCAGTCGACGCAAAGGTGAAAGGGGATGGCTTTATCAGGGTCCAAGTTACTTTAGATATTTCTCAATCCTTGTGTCGGGGTAGAGTTATATCCCAGAGAATGGTAAGGAATTATAGGTGTCATTCAAATATGAACGACTCCTAAATATGTGTTATTGGAGTGGTTGCCTTACACATGATGATCATGATTGTGATCTGTGGATTGAAAGTGAAGGAAGTCTATCGATTAAATCTAGGCAGTTTGGTCCTTGGATACATGTAGCACACATTATGTCTTCAAGAAGGAATGTAATTAAGGTCTTGGGTTTTTACACTAGAAAGATGAAGGAGACCCCAGCAACATCATCAACACCGCTGAAGAAGCCACCAGTAGTGGTGGTTTGCACAAGGAAGCCTTCACCAGAGATAATTAGGCCCGAAAAGGAAAGTACAGAGCCCTTGCAATAGGAAAATATTGTGGCAGATTTTCAGGAGGATAATACACAGCATTCAAATCAAATCCCCACAAATCAAGGGATTCTGAGGAATTTGAATTTAATTCATCGGGCCCTGGTGTAGGGAAATTATCAGTTGAGACATTTGAGGAGATAGATAAGGAATTAAAAATTTTTGACTCTGATGCAAAAGTATTACCCAAAAATAGAGCATGCACAGGTAAGGAAAATTTTTTGGAGTCGTTGTCAATTAATGATTCACCAACTCTGTTCACTCAACAAGCACGTGCATACTATCCATCTGCTACACCACGCATACCACCATCAGTTTTACCAGCTACTCTCAGTAAGCTAGTGACTAATGAAGGAACATGGAAAAGAATTAGTAGATCAAATATAGGGACAAATATTGTTATGGAGGAAGCAGTGGGTGAGAAGGGAAGTGCAGGAGGTATAGAGAGCCAATCTGAGTTATAGGGAAAAAAAAAAGTTTCTCAGGTGGGCAATAAAAGCAAACAGATATTGGCGGAGGCTGGTTTCCAGTCCTGCCAGAAGCCATGAATATCATATGTTGGAACTGTTAGGGGCTTGGGAACCAACGAACAGAAAATCAGCTTGCAGAGATGGTGTGGATAAAAGATCCCTCCGTTATGTTTATAGCCAAAACATGGACGAATGAAGCAAGGCTAGTTCTAGTTCACGATCATTTGAATTTTAAAAATAAATTTGTGGCTCCCAAGAGAAATAAAGCAGGGGGGTTGGTGATTTTTTGGAAGGAAGATTTTGATTTAACAATTGAGACTTTTTCTAAGAATCACATAGATAGCACAATAAATAAAGCAGAGGAATGACATTTTACTAGATTTTATGGTGAGCCAGATACACAGAGAAGACACGAGCTTAGGGGAAGTTGAGAAAATTGAAATCAAGAGGGAAGGCTCCATGGATTTGTGCTAGGGACTTCAATGAAATTACAATAGCAATCCGAAAAAATAGGGGGAAGAACACGACCGCATTGCCAAATGCATGCTTTTCGCGATCTGCTTGATGAGTGTGGATTCATGGATTTGGGTTTTGTTGGACATATGTTCACCTGGCACAAACATTTTGAACATTATACGGTGTGGGAGTGTTTAGACAGAGCGGTGGCAACAAATGATTGGTTCTTTATGTTTCCAGATACAAAGGTCTATCACCTTGATTTAATTACCTCGGATCATAAACCATTGTGGATTGTACCGAAGGGAATGGACTGCAAGCAGCAGAAACCTTTTAGGTTTGAGCAAATGTGGATGATTGAGCAGGGGTGTGGAGAAACAATAGAAGCAGTGTGGATGGGGAACTATGAGGAACCTGATGGTATGAGAGTTTAGAAAAAGATTGACAATTGTGGGAAAGAGCTTATGAAGTGGAGCAAGAGCAATTTTGGGAGTGTAAGGCGTGAGCTAGAGAAAAAAAGGAAGATTTTGTCCAAAGCTGAAATGGCTACCAACAAAGGGGGAGATGTTCATCGAGTCTGAATTTTGGAAAAATAAAGAAATACACTCTTGGATCGTGAAGCAAATATGTGGGCTTAATGCTCAAAGGTTCAATGGCTCAAGGATGGTGATAGGAATACACAGTTTTTTCATAGTAAATCCTCTCAAAGAAGACGCATGATTTACATTAAAGGACTATTTGATGAAGAGGGACGATGGTGCACACAGCCAAGTAGAGTGGTAGACACAGTGATACAATTTTATCAAAACTTGTTCACCTCTAGCAACTTAGACAGTTTTGAAGAAATTCTAGACCAGATTCCTCAAGTGGTCACCGAAGATATGAATTTAAGCTGATGAGTGAGTTTACAGCTCAAGAGGTTGAGATAGCACTAAAGCATGTGACACCATTAAAATCGCCAAGACCAAACGATATGCCATCTATTTTTTTTTTTATCAAAATTACTGGTCATCGATTGGTAATGATGTCATTGAAGCTATTTTGCTATATTTAAATACGAGTACCCTCCCATCAACACTTTGTCACTCTTTCATTACCTTAATTCCCTAAGTTAAAAATCTTGAATATATCTCGCAATATCGCCCTATTTGTCTCAGCAATGTTTTATATAGGGTTTTCTCTAAAGTGTTGGATAACAGGTTGAAACAGGTTTTGCCCCATCTTATTTCTGAACATCAAAGCGCATTCATGATGGATCGCTTGATTTCAGATAATATAATGGTGGCCTTCGAAACCTTACACTATATGAGAAATCATAGTTCAAGGAATACAGGATATATGGCGCTCAAGCTTGACATGAGCAAAACATATGATAAGGTGGAATGGGTATATATGGAGAAATTGATGCAAAAAAATGGGTTTTGATGTGGCTTGGATTAAATTGATGATGGGCTGTATATCCACAACTACTTACTCAGTTTTGGTGAATGGGGAACCACATGGCAATATTACACCAACCAAAGGTCTTCGTCAAGGCAATTCTCTTTTCCCATACTTGTTTCTCCTATGCACGGAGGGTTTTCATGGCTTGTTGAAAAAGGCAGAAATTATAGGAGATATAAGAGGGGTTTTCAAAAGCTCCTGGAGATTTTAGCCACATATGAAAAAGCATCGGGTCAACAAATAAATAGAGCAAAAACCACTCTCTTTTTCAGCAAATCGACATCCCATGAAATGCAAGAATCAATAAAAGATGCTCTAGAAGTACCGGTGGTCCAACAGTATGAGAAATATTTGGGGTTGCCCTCATTCATTGGTAGAAAGAAAAAAGAGAGCTTTGATAACATCAAACAGAGGGTGTGGAATAAACTCCAAGGGTGGGAAGGAAAATTGTTGTTTCAAGCGGGTCGAGAGATTCTAATAAAAGCCGTTGCCCAAGCACTCCCTACTTATACTATATCTTGCTTCAAATTGCCTATTGCTTTGTGCCATGAAATAGAAGCTCTCATCAAGAAATTTTTTTGGGGTCAAAGAGGAGAAGGCCAAAAAGTGCATTGAATCAAATGGGAGGACCTATGCAAACCAAAGTCACAAGGTGGAATGCGTTTTAAAGACCTATCAAGGGTTAATGACGCACTCTTGGCTAAACAGACATGGTGGCTCTTACATGATAAAACATCGCTTTTCTATAGAGTTTTCAAATCAAAGTTCTTCCCTAATTGTACTATAATGGAAGTTGCAATTCCAAGCTCGGCTTCATATGCATGGCAAAGCATCCTTAGAGGTAGAGAAGTCATCCAAAGAGGGGCGATATGGCTAATAGGAGATGGCAAAACAGCAGCAATATTGCCATCTGGGGTGATAGGTGGCTGCCAGTGAAGCACTCTCCCAGAATTGTATCACCATGGGTTGTAGCACTGTTAGAAGCAAAGGTATGCAACCTTATTGAACTGGACCAAAACTGCTGGAATAGTGAAGTAATTGATTCCACAATGCTACACTTTGAGGCTGAGATCGTAAAGAAAATTCCCTTGTGCCTTATTGATCAACCCGATACACTCACATCGCCTTAAAACCCCAATGGTGAGTACACAGTTAAGTCGGGTTACAAATTTCTACAAGAGTAGTTCCAGAACACACGGCCAGGACAATTTGATATCACCCGGCTAAACCCACTGTGGCAGGTAGTTTGGAGCCTAACCGTTCCGAGTGAGGTAAAAAATTTAGCTAGGAAAGCAGTAAAAAATTCTTTACCTACTAAGAACTTGGTCAAGCGACAGATTATTAAGGGCGATAGTTGTGACGCCTGCCATAAGCATCAAGAGGATGTGAAGCATGCTCCATACCAATGCCTAAAACTGGAAACACTTTGGAACAAGGTGCCCTTTTGGAATCACAGTAGCCTAAAGCAAGCCACATCCTTCCTTGACCTGTTGGGGTGCGTTTTTGCAGAAAACCAAGAACTTGCCCTATTCTCTATGGTTATTTAGGCGCGGTGGACTCGAAGGAACAACATTAGGCTTGAGAAAAATGTTGGCTCGCTGGAACAGGTATTAAGCTAAGCTCGAGATAGGTTACGTGAATACTCACTTCACAACAACTCAACAATCACACCAGTGGGGCGTCCACCTACAATTTGGAAACCTCTAGGCAAGTTCCAGTATGAAATCAACTTCAACGGTGCTCTTTTTCAATCAGAAAATTGTGCTGGTATAGGGGTGATAACCAAGTATGAGCTTGGGCAGGTAATGGTCTCTCTCTCTCTCAGCATATACCTTTGCCGTTTACTGCTATTGAGGTTGAAGCTCTAGCGACACGAAGGAGTCTTGAACTGGCTTTGGAAACGGGTTTTGGAAGGGTGGTCCTGGAGGGTGATTCACAAATCCTCATTGAAGCACTCAAAGAAGACACTCACTCCTTTGCAAACTTTGGCCACATTGTAATAGATATATCATATCTTGCCTCCCACTTTTCAATGATAGATTATTCACATGTTTGTAGGCATTGTAATGTTGTAGCTCGCTTGCTTGCGAGACGGGCAGTTTTCATCTCATAATTTCAAGTCTAGATGGAAGATGTATTACCAGATATCACTACGATACTACATGCTGATCTTACCAACCTTTATTAATGAAATTCACTGTCTTTCTTCTCATAAGAAAAAAAAGTCACATATTAAAATTCTTACCTAAATTTAATACTACTTATGATCTTTTTTTTTTTTTTTTCTAATTTTTAATAAGATAAAAAGTGTGGTGATTTTTATTTACTATATGTGATTGGTTATATATATATATATATATATAGTTCGTTAATATTATGTTCTTAGTATTTTACACTCATTTACTCATTTAGCACAAAGATTAAAAAACTTAAGTGGAAACAGGGCACAAACTTAAGTGAATAATTATAGTGTGATCCCCACATAAATTTAGATACATGTCACAAAATTAGATTCTAATTTCAAATTTTAATTGAACTTTCTTTAAACTTTACCTATTAATATGTATATAGATTTGTATGTTAAGTTAAGAGCCTTGTTACTCAAATAGTCAACACCTCTTAGTATTTCCAACTAAGACATTTAGGTCCTATTTGGTTTCAAAAAGTGGTGTATCCACTTTTTATTTTCTGTATTCTATATTCAAATCTTTATTTATTTCTTTTTTACGAAATATTCAAATCTTGATTTGAATATAGAAAAATGCACTTATTTTCACATTTAGTAGTGTTTGGTAAGTTGTTTTGAATATATAATTTGCGTATAAAATACTTCATACCAGATTTGGTCATTGTTTTCTATTTTTTTTTTTTTAAAGTAACTTTTTTCACTGACACATAATCACATCACTCAAACAAAGTAACTTTGTGTTTCACAATATTTATAAATATGTCACTATATGTGTATTCATAGAAGAAAACATTGAAAAGTTTTTTTTATTTTTTTATTTTTTATTTTTATTCAAATTCAACTTTTAGGATACTAAAAATGAAAACTAAGTATAAACACTAAAACCAAACTAGTTTTTTAGTGGTGGGTCCCACAGAAAATTGAAAATGAATAGAGAATATTGCACTTTTTTTGGCTAATCAAATATCCTCTTAGAGTTCCAATTCTCTCTCTTCCAACTATCAAATTATCAAAAAAGAAATTGCATGTCAAGTTTCATGTTTTATTTCTTTTTTTCTTTTTATGAATAAGTCTTACATAGCACACTTCAGAAGCCTAGCTAACTTTTATGTCAAGTAACTTTCATGTAATATTTTGTATATAATTTTAAAATTAAAAAACTTAAAATTTAAACATTTCATGATGAGATAATAATTAATCTTTACTTATTTTGATATTTTGCAAGTATAGAGAGTATAAAAATCCAATAGTTGATTCATAAAAATAATATTTCAATGAAAATTTATGAAACTGTGTAATTAAAAATTTATGAAAAATAATATATATATATATATATATATTTATATAAAAACTTATAAGCCGGCAGAAGTTGCAAGATTGTTGAATGGGTTTTAATAATACTAGAAGACTTTTTAGTTTTATAGTAATATAAATTGTGGGGCCCAATAATTCATGGACCAGGCCCATTTGCTCTTAGAGAGTCCAAAGGCCCGAGCCGAGGAGAACTGTGGCCCAAGCTCTACAACACAGAGCATAAAACAATTTTGGGAGGCAGCCGAGGACAGTTCAGTCCTCGGCAGATCCTGAATCCCACCGGAATAAAGGGGTAAAACTGGTATAGGGACGAATTTGTGAGGAGGTCCAAAATATCTTGGGGAAGTTATCCTTACTACCCTTTCAGATAAGACCCAACACGTGACAGAGCCGTACTCTGCAGCTTTATCAACCATCCCCAACAATTCTGGGATTAGACTGATGGGACAAATATCAGTCTTGTAAAGATTGACCCTACATGTGGACGAAGGACAGTTAACGCAGAAGAGTATAAAAGAAGAAAGTAAGTAACTCTAAGGGGCTCTCGATCCCACCTCTAAGAAAAAGGAGACGATCTGGGTGAGAACATCTCAACAACACCTGAGATTACAGAAAAAAAACCATCGTCGGGTAACCGGGGTAAGACCCCAATGGTCCTTGGATCACCTCCGAGGAGGCCCATCCACGAATTCCTCTAAAACCAGGACCGGGCACCGCCCCGTGTCCAACGGCTAGCTTTTCAAGCCCACTCTCTACAAATCATATTGTGAGGGATCTTTCATGCGCGAGCCCAACATCCTTATTGGGCCGCCAGAGAATTGTGTCCTTACATAAATTTTTTTGTTTTTAGGATTCAACTATTTTCAATCGAATTAAAATAGTTGTGGATTATTTTATCCGCCGACTGATATATTTTAATATTAGAAACCTCATTTTTAGTTTATTCCATAGTAGGACAAAAAACAAATATGGCAACGATTTATATGTTTGCGGCTTTGTGCAGTAGAAAGTAGAAACTTGGCATTGTTTAATTGCTCTTTAAATGTTCGAATTCATTCCATCTCAAGTAATTTTCTTGACAAAGTTATTTGGAAACAACTTTGTGGAACATGGACAAAATCGATGGTTAATAATTCGGTCCACCATCATAAAGTTAGATTTCCTAATATGTTTTTCTTTGCTTTTCCTATATTGTTTGCAATCAACCAATACATTTCTATCATTCTGAAAAAAAAAAAAACCAAAACATTTCTACTTTCTCTAAAAAAAAAAAAATAAATAACCCAATACATTTCTAAATTTACCATGCAAAAGAAAAATAAAGAAGATTTAATATAAATGTAGCTTGCATCTAAATTAAAATTATGAAACGTGGTAGTAATAATAGGGTAAAACTTAAATACAGAATAATTCCTTAAGTTGAATACATTAGATTCCATAATTAAATTCAAACACATTGTTTTTTAGAAATATTTCATTGTCAAGTCTTATTATTAATTCAAACACATAGTTGCATACTTGCATTGAATTTAATTGTCCTTTAAAAAAATTGTTTGTGTTTATTAGTCATGTACTCATGTGTCTAAATTTAATTAAGAAACCTAATATATTGCACCTAAAGAACAACTATATCTAAATTTTACTATGTAATAATTAATATCATATATATATATAAATTTTTTTTTAAGAAGGATATATATATATAAATAAAATTAAAGTCAAAACTTTAGAGAAAGTCTAATTATATTCTAAATTGAAGTCTAATTTTGCGTCACGTGGCCCATCTAATTTTTAAATTTTTATGTCAAGTGAATTACTAGGTACAAAAATCGAAGAGTTTAAATCTAATAATTAGATTCTAAATTAGAGTTTAATATTGTGCCACATGTCCTATCTAATTTTTAAATTTTTGTGACATCTAAATTTTTAGATGCAAAAACCAAAGAGTTTAAATTCAATTAGATTTTATATATATATATATATGTATGTATATTATATTTTAGAAATTCATGATTTAAAAAAGGTGTAAATCATAACTCTAATATCAAATATAATTTGAATTCATATATGTGAATAATTGTGATTGTTTTTAAATGTATTCGTGCATATGCACGAGATTAACACTAGTTCTAGTACTAGTTAATATAAGAAGTAAAAATCAAGATACGAATCGGAAAAGATTAGATAATAAGTGCTAACAAATGGAATCTTACCTCTCACATGCATTATATATGTATGTGTGTGTGAGAGAGAGAGAGAAAAAAATAACTTATAAATTAAGAATAAAATTCCCAAAATGCTTCTTTTTTTCTTTTTTGTTCACTTTCCTTTAGATCACAGATTCACAGTTATGCAAGTTTGGCGTTTATTATCCAAAGAAGCACAGAGAACGTGTGGTATGACCGTATGACTACTGAGTAGCAGAGATCCATGGAATTCTCACTTTCTTGTGTTTGTAGAGAGAAATTGAATATTCGATCCATAAATTACATTAACTTTTTTTTTTTGAGGGACCATAAATTACATTAACTTAATCTTTGTATTTGGAATTTGGTTCAATGTTTTACACTTTTACTAGAAATTACATTAATTTATTTTCACCAAATAAATGAATCTCAAATAAAGAGAGGGGGGAAAATTCAAACTTGAAGTTATTCTTAAATTTTCAACACCGAGTCAGTTTTAAAAATTAATGCCCAAACTTTAAATGAATAATAATGGAATTGCATGGTATTGATCTAGACATGCATCGCTCTCTCGTTGACTTGTTAAAGCATTGTTCTTGATACTCTTTCATAGGTCTTGAAGTTCAATTCCACACGGATTCTTCTGATATTAATATGATTCTCATTAAAATCAAAGAAAGTTGTTGAAATTTGATAATTGCACTTAATGATATAATAAGTAAAGTATATATTTTTATTTATTTTTATAATTTGATGGTTACATTAGGATTAGGATGGAGATTTCTTTCTCAAATAATAATAAAAAGATGGAGATTTGAACCATGTATGTTTTTATTTTTATATTTTATTTTTTATTTTTTATTTTTGAAAAGGATGTATGTTTTTATTAGAAACACTAAATAATGTTAGTTGAATTACAAAACTCTTGGCATAAAGTATAATTTCTTTGCTAATAGAATTATGTTAGATAATATTTAAAATGCTCTTCCAAACTCTCTTAACTCTAAATTTTAATAAGTTATTGTAAATATACATACCTTAGTTTAATGGTAATGTAATTAATATTTCTCATTATTAAAATTATTGTCAACAAACAGCAAGAAAAAATGAACCAACACTTATGTCAAATAACAACTTCACAATCAAACCTCTATTTCTTAGTTGACAAGTAAAACAATACTACTTGTTATTTTTTTAAGAGTAACTATTAAATGAAGTATTGGTTTAATTTCTAACACATTTTTGGTTAGTATTCAACCTTTTAACTTTTCTTTCAAAATCGTGATTACACTTCACTATGTTTCATTTCAACCCTTATACTTTTATATTTTTTAAAATATCCTTAAAATCATTTAATAGATAGAAAATTTAAACATAACAAAAAGAATTAATGTCATATCATAAACTCCACCTCACCAAAATGATCCTCAAATTCATAAATTTTGTTTGTTATGCAAGTATTTTTTTTCATCAATTAGATAACAATGATGACATTTTTGAAATATTTTAAAGTATAAGGACGATGTTGAAACAAAAAATTAAATGTTGAGACTAAATATCCAATTTAGCCACACAAAAAAAAAAAAAAAAAAAAAAAAAAATTTGTACAACGGATTTATTGCCAAAAATTGACTAGAATTTTTCTATCATCTAAATATAAAAATTAGACTAGAATTTTCAAAAATATATTTTTATAGCAAACCCACAAAAGAGAGAGGATATAAAAATTATTTAAAAAAAAAAAAAAAAAACCCCTAAAAACTCGGAAAATATTATCCAAAAAAAAGTGGCAATGTGAGTGGTTAAGGTGAAAAATGTGAAAAACTACATCCTTCCCAATTGGAGGAGTTGGGAGTTTTTAAGCCTTTAAGGGCAGATGATTGAGGTCGGTCATAGATTCATAGCCCATTTGGGGTATCACTATTACCCTCTTTCTGCTTTCAAAATCCCTCCTCCCTTTCCAAAACCATAAATTCCTCGCATACACCGCTCCTTCTCTCCCTCTCCCCACACAAACAAATCCACACCATTCTCAACCAACAACACCACCAACAAACATTTCCCCTCCATCAAAAAAAAAAAAAAAAAAAACCAATCCCAATCCCAATCCCACAAAAACCCATTTAAATTCAAATCAAACCAAACCAAATCAAACACAAAAGAAACAAAGAGGAAGCAAAAAAAAAAAAAAAAAAATTCTTTGGTGGTGAGTTTTAAGGTATCTTTTTGTTGTTGATGTTGTTGATGTATTATTGTTTCATTCAATCAATCATTCATATATGTAATGCATCAAAAGAAATCGGAAGTTCAGATCGGAAAAGAAAGCAGTGGCATCTCTTCCGATTTCAACCCATCCCCTCCTCTTCTCTTCCCTCCTCCTACTCCCACTCATCTTCTTCACCATCCCAAACAACCCCAACCCTCTTTTCTTCACCAATCTCTGTCTCAACAACAATTGTTCTTACAACAACAATTACAACAACAACAACAGCAAATACAACATCAGCATCATCATCAAAAGCAAAATGACCCTCTTGCCCCTCCGTCTCCATCTCCATCTTCTTCCTCGTCTTCCACGCCGTACAAGCGAGCGACCCTTGTGACCCACTCGTCCTCTCTCTCCAAATCTCCCACCATTTACCAATTCCACTCGAACCCACCTCCGCAATTCGCCAACTCGCAAAACCCATCTTTTTTCTCTCTCTCTCTCGCCGTAAAGACCTTCGTTTTTCGCACCCTGAGGAAAGTCAAGCACTTTCGGCGGTTGCGTGTGCATCTCCGCCTCATTCTCTTGCTTTCTCTTCCATGTTTCTACTTCTTGGTTTCTCATCCGAGCCACTCTTTCCTCCTTGACTTTCTCTCCGCTTTCGCTTTCTCGGCCGCGCTTTTGTTCTCTCTCAACCTCGCTCTCCCTCGCCTCCCTTCTATTCGGCTCTTCCTTGCTCGTTCTTTCCCAATTAAGCTCTCCCAACCTTCTTCCATATCTAGACCTCCTCTGCCGGTGTTTTGGTCAATTGGGTCTCGGCCAAAACCCGAGAAGAGAGCGAGTTCGGGTTGTTGGGTTCAGGTTTTTAGCAACGGGGACGTGTATGAGGGTGAGTTGTATAAGGGAAAGTGTTCAGGGAGTGGGGTGTATTACTATTATATGAGTGGGAGGTATGAGGGGGATTGGGTGGATGGGAAGTATGATGGATATGGAGTTGAGACTTGGGCTAGAGGGAGCCGGTATCGGGGACAGTATCGCCAGGGGCTTCGACAGGGGTTTGGGGTGTATCGGTTTTATACAGGGGATGTTTATGCTGGAGAATGGGCTAATGGGCAGAGTCATGGTTGTGGAGTGCATACTTGTGAGGACGGAAGTCGGTATGTTGGGGAGTTCAAGTGGGGTGTCAAGCATGGTCTTGGGCATTACCATTTCAGGTAAATGGATTTATTGAATTATTGTTCTTTTTGTTTTTGTTTTGTAATCAATGGTTAAAGCATGGAGTTTGTGAAATTTTGTAGGTTATTGATTGTGCTTTAATTTTGTTGTATTTGTTAGAACTAGCTTCAATAATTGAGCATATGTTTTGATCTTTTAGCACTATCTTGTGGCAATTTGTTTGGAGTTCTTACTTTTTAGGGGTTGATGAATTTGTGGATCATGATTACAGTCAGGTCTTTCTAGATTAGAGAAAATTGTGTATAGTTACAACAATGGGGGAAGGGGCATTTGAACCCTAGACTTCTCCGTTGGAAACACTAAGAAATGCTGATTGAATTACAAGGTTCTTGGCCCGTCTAGACTAGAGACAATATGAAATTGAGTTGGATTTGTCTATTATCAAATCGAATATCTATCATCCAAAGTCCAAAACTATGCTTTTTAAGACACTAATCTATTTTCACAATAGTGTATCTTGTCCATTTAAGGTTTGAGTATAGGTAATTATTGTTCACACTATGCTTTTCAAGACAATGGCATCTGCACTATCACTTCTTCAGATGAATGATTTGATTTTTTGTGGTAACATAAAATCAGAACTCAGAAGTCATTATTGGTTTTGAATTCTAAACGTTGCACTTGCACAAGTAACTCTGTAATAATGCTATGCTTATCAGAGCAACATAATGATTAGTTATTATTACAACAATGAGCCAATGGTATCAATATTATTATATGAATGAATTCCCATTTGTTTATTTTATCATGTGTTTATTTATTATGTTTCTTAAGTGAGGTTAGAAGAATGCACTTATGGTTGATTTGTCACTTTACATTTTTTGAAATATAGTTTGCATTCCCAAATAGATGAAATGAGCTATTACTAGTTTCAGAACTTACATTTATTATTCCTCATTTGCTATCAAATATTCGGTTTTTGTTAACTCATGGCTGTTGGAAAAATGGATAGCACACTATTTCTTATTAATGAACAATATTTGGCTACATATTGGAGTTAAAGCAAGACCAGTTTTTCTCAAACACAAGGAAATTCTAGAAAGGCCTATTTCTACCATTTGAGTTTGCTAAATAAATATCACTTTATACCTGATCCAGTGTTTATTTGCTGAATAAATGTTTACCTTGATTACTTTACCTTTCTCTCCTCCAATGTCTAGTAGACTCTTTTATTTATACCTTAAGTATGTGTTCTCAAAGTTTAGTAGTTTGTTAATGTGATTTTCTTTTTTTTTTATTATAAAAATAATATCACAAGAGAGCACACCCACGCACACACGCCAACTTATCTAATGAGTATCAATTAGTGAATTTCATAGTTGATTTTGTATCTGTGCATATGAATTTGTAGCACTAAAAAATAATCATCTTATACTCTGTCCCAACTCATCAATTTTTTTTTTCTTTCTTTTATTAAGAAATGGGGACACATATGCTGGAGAATATTTTGCGGACAAGATGCATGGGTTTGGGCTCTATTCTTTTGCAAATGGACATCGATATGAAGGAGCCTGGCATGAGGGTAGAAGGCAAGGGCTTGGAATGTACACATTCAGAAATGGTGAAACACAAGCTGGTCACTGGCAAAATGGAATTCTTGACATTCCAAGCACACAGAACACCACCCATCCTGTATCTCCTGTTGCTGTTTATCATTCAAAAGTACTCAATGCAGTGCAGGTATTCCTTACTTCCTACCTTAATAATGTAAAGCTCCAGTGCAAGTGTTTGATGTAAATATCTTAGCTGCTGATGATTATAATTTGATGTCTATTTATGTCATGGTTTTGCAATCATACCATGGATGATCCTATCTTTTTGTACCCCTGGCTGTTTATCTTATGGCAGGAAACGAATCATGTTGTGTTGGCTATGATCCTTGTGATTATGGTTCATTTTCCATTTACTGTTGATATGAATCACCAGTCATACATGTCCTGTTTTCCATGCACATGATTAGCCCTTAGTTATTGGGTCCGACTCTTTTGTTCAAGATGATTTAAAGAAATATTCTCTGCCTGAATTTGTTCACTTGAAGCAAGATACTTTACAATTCTCTACTTATCCTCATGCTTTTTTAACATTTTATTCTTTCAAAGATTGTTTTTATGTTATTTAGTATAGTAAAAACATGTTACTGGTGTAATATTACTGTTTTATAACTAAAAATGAAACGTGAAAAGGGCATTTTTGCAGCACTGCAGTTGGGGAAACAAAATAACAAACTGCAGAAAGTTAATTAGCAATTTAAATAACTAGTAATAGTCTTTTTTCTGATTAGTTCTGTGATTCTATTTACAATCAGGAAGCTCGGCGAGCAGCAGACAAAGCCTATGATGTAGCCAAGGTGGATGAAAGGGTCAACAGGGCAGTTGCAGCAGCCAATAGGGCAGCTAATGCAGCTAGAGTAGCGGCAGTTAAGGCTGTCCAAAAACAAATGCACCATAATAGTAACAACAATGTTCCAATTCCAATTGTGTGACACTCCCAACTGCCACTCTGGCTCTTTTAATGTGCAAGACGGCAGCATCAGGACAGTGGCTTATGTTTGTTTTCTTCAACAAGTAGCTTTGTGTTTTTATGCGGTCTCCTTGGCCCCTTGCCTTGAGGGGACGATTTGATTTGTAGAGCCTCTTGAAAGCTGAGTAGTAGGGAAGATTACTGAAGAGTGTGCAACGGTCATCTATACAGCTTGAAGATTGTGTATACATAGAGAGGAGATAGAGAGGGTGGATGGTGATGGCATCCATATTTTTCATTTTTGCTGTTCCATCTTAAGTACATTTTTGTAAAGATCAGGTAGATGTAATATAAAGTGCTGGTGCCTAGGTAAAACCTCAAACCAGCCACTATTGATGTGAGTTTGCTGGTATTTAATCGAGGTAACAAATTGTCTAGTCACTGAAAAAAAAAAATAATTAACCCAAAAAAAAAATTATAATAGAATATTTTATTTTTTTGTAGTTAAATTGTTGTTCATGTTGGTGGCTAGGTAACCTTATTCTAGCCAATGTGTTAATGATTTTTCGTATCCTTGATATATGATTCATAGTGGTACATTGATGTTGGTCATTAAAACTTTGAAATGATGCGTCATATAGGTGCCTCTGCCAAGTTCAAACTTCATGCTTCTCACAGTTACTAAGAATGTGGCAAGAGTAGCTTCTCCTGTCCATATGGAAACTGAACCTACCAAAGCAAAATAATGTTATCCAGATTCCAGAGCATTTGGTGGAAGCTACGTACTGATTTCATGCCATTGAAGAATAGGTGGTGCGTGAAAGACTCAAAAGCATATACTATAATTAGTAGTTGGGGACGTTTTTATTGCTATTTTAAAGAGCAAAATAATGTAAACCAAAGAACAATTATTGGTAGATGTTGTAAATGTGATGGGGCTGTGTGAATGCATGCAAAATTAGACACTGGCGTTCTTGTGGTATGAATGAAAGTAGACATAATGGAACATCTTCGACCATAGGTATTGAGAGGTGTGAATCTTACTCAATGGGTAAATGCAATATTGTTATGACATTTGTGTAACAATATTTGTGTAAGAGGAATGTTGTATTAAATCATGTATTTTTAGACAAAAACATCATTTTTGTGGTATGCATAAAAATAGATGTAATACATTTTCGACCATAGGTGTAGAAAGAGGTGGATCCTAACAATGAAGATATGCAAATATTTTATCAATAGTTACTTACCATATTAGTAGTTTGTAGAACTTTTTGTAAAAAAAATGTCTCTCTAGCATTATTCTTATTTGGATATCAAAATAATATAAAAAAATTGTACTCACGGGATGGGTCAAGTTAATAACAGGACTTGTAAAATAAAATTGCAGAATTTTACTTTACATAATTGGAATAAAGTCTAAGATTTACCTATAGGCTTGATTACACATACTGGGTAAATGTAAAGTCATATGTGTCCAGATATATTTAGGATTAGGATTTCAAGTTTATAGACCCACTATTCTAAAAAGTGCTATTGAGCTCATACTACGTTTTATAAAAAGTTTTACAAAAAGTCTAAAATAGTTAAGTTTTTGTATATTATTGCTTGGATATCAAAAAAAAAAAAAAAATTGTACTAATGGGGTGGGTCAAGTTAATAACAGGACTTGTATGCTTACTTACACATATTGGGTAATTATCTAGATATATTTAGGCAGAGGATTCCAGGCTCATAGATCCATCAATCAATATAACAATATAAAAACAGAGACCTCATGCAAGAATGCATAAAGTCCTGCTACAGTGTTACGTGGTACTCTAAGCTTCCCTTTAGTATTTTTAACCTTTTTTCCATTATATTTTTTCACTGTAACTGAGGTTCACAATGACCAAACAATTGTATCTTCTAAAAAAAAAACTACGTTCTCAAAGTGTAGATGAAAAGCCCAAACCCATAAATATTGACCCAAATATGAACTCCCCACCAACATGGAGCTGAAAGGCTACAACCTTTGACCCACACCAACTTTGAACCCCTCACCAACGTGTACCTCAAAGGATACCCCACGCTGAACACCCCACCAACGTGTACCTCAAACGCCAAGGCTGACCCACCCCACAGACTACAGTTCAGTAGATGAAAGCCTAACTATTTACACACAAACCCTCTTCTTCCTTCCCACCTGTAGATGAAACCCAGCCAAGAATTTCAGTCACTTCCAACCTCTGTCTGTTTCTCTATACAAAAACTCTTCCAACTTCTAAGAAAACAACGGTTTCCATTCCAACCCAGTGATTATCTGTACAAACACTCTTCCAACTTCTAAAAAAACAACGGTTTTCACTCCGACTCGGTGATTATTTGAAGACATAAATGCAGGAGCTTAAAAGGTTTCAACGTTTAGTATTTTGGGCTTCAATGCAGCCACTTCCAACCAATTATACAATGCAGTTAACACCAGGTATATGCCACCTGATTTATGAAATTGAAGAGTTAGTTTCATTTAATGTTTGCTTGCTTTGCATGTTGTAAAAATCTATTCTTTTATAATTTCTCACAATTCATTTCAGAGAGGTATGTTTATTTTCTTAATTTTATGTTCCTCTTAAATAGTTCGTTTATTAATTTATTTTTCGAATCCCAAAATACTATGTTCGTTGTTATGCCACTATAATATCTTACATCTCATTTCACATTCGTTGTTAATTTCATGTTTCCCTTCTTCAATAGTTTGTTTATTGATTTGTTGTTTATTTAGTTTAGCCATCTTTGAAAACTATTTATAATTCAATAGTTGTTGTTAACCCACAGAAACAATATTGATATAAAACAAAACAAAGGAAATATTTAGAATGAATTTCAAATTCCTTTTCAAAAACCACGAGGTTCCTTAACAGTTTTGAGTAGAGGAATTTATTGGGGGAAATGGAGGCTGCAAGGCTTGCGTGCCAAAGAAGGCATATGATCATGTACAAGAAAAGGATGGCCAAGATGTATTCCACAAACATAGTGTCATCAAAGAAATTTGGAGGTTGGAGGTGGAAGCCATAGGAGTAAAAAGCATAAAGACATAGCAATGATCCATGATACAGATAGTTGTAAGCGAGCAAGACTTAACAGGCGAATGGTACTCAACCTTAACTCAATGTTTGCAGTGATCAACCCCTTCACTTATAAATGTTTTTTGTCACTCGTTTGTTGGGCTTAATGGTGATGTTGCTACTACAACTACTGTGCAAGAATTTGGGATACATTTGCCTATAAATGCCAGTGCCTTGGATAAGCATCTGCCTACAACTGAGCTTACATGTGCTAATTTCATAATTTTTCATAATTGTACTGATATAGTAATTAGCTTTGTTAGAGTATTTCTTTGGTTGTCACTTGCCTAAAAGTCTATTGAATCTTCGCTTAGGCTTTTTATTGCATGATTAATTGTCTTCTGGGTAGTGTAAATGGCCTAAATTATTTTGTGATTTAGCAGGGATCTATTAAAATGAAAGCTACCATGTTATGGGTTTCACCGTAAAGGCCTGCTGCCTTTTATAAAACCAGCTCACATTGTGATCTATTATTCATGCCATGGATCGATTTCCCTTGATAGTGTTCATTGTTATTGCTTGCTATTTTTATTTAAATGATAAAGGACTAAAACACATTTTATATGTGTATATATTTTCTTTTTTTGATTCAAAACACGTTTTGGATTAAATAGTGATGGAGTTATCCCAACCATAGTAAAATGTAAATTAAACAGCTTTTACAGCCATCAAATATTTTGGTCTATTATTCATGCCTTGGATTGTCTGTAATACTATTAATAGTAAGTGATGGGGAATTTGAAGTTTTGGATATTGAGAAAATTCAAAATCAAACTTTGCTTTACTTTGTCTCATCCATATTTGTACTTACTTCGAATAGTTTCATGTCTTAAAATTTATAATCAATGATAATTAAATAGGAAGATTGATTAATAGTTGTACTGTGACTGCTGAAATTCGCATTTGAATAGACTACTTAACCTCACCTACAGCAGCCATACATAATAGAAGCTTCACACTTGCTTCTTTTTTTTTTATGGGGGGGGGGGGGGGGGGGGCAGTTTTGGTGTGTAGTTATATATGACTGTGGTATTAACTTTGGGAATTGGTTGTTCTTGCTCTACATATTACTAACTATGAATATTAGGTCCATAAAGGTTATAGGTTTCACCGCAAAGGTCTGCTACCTTTTATAGAACCAGCCCATGTTGTGGTCTATTATTCATGCCATGATTTCCTTTGACAATGATGATTGTTATTGCTTGTTATTTTAATTTAAATGATAAAGGACTGAAACACATTTTATATGTGTATATATATTTTTTTTGAGCCTCGAAACTCATTTTATATTAAATAGTGGAGTTATCCCAACCATAGAAAAGTGTAATTTTTAAACAGCTCCTACAGCCGTCAATTTTTTTGTTCTATTTTTCATGCCTTGGATTGTCCTTAACAATGTTAACTATAAGTGATGAAGAATTTGAAATTTTGGATATTCAAAAAATTCAAAATCAGACCTTGCTTTACTCTGTATGAATATTAGATCCATAAAGGTATTGTAACATGGAAAACCACCTTCTGAAGCTCTGAAGTATAACCTGTTCATTTGATTTGTGGAATTTGTCTGAGCCACTAATTATAGACTGAGTCTACTTAACTTACATCTGTAGTTAGACAGAAGTTTTATAGCTGTCAATCCTCATGTTTCCTTAATTCTCTTGAAGTGTTAGGATTAGTATTGTATATTAGTAAGTTGAATATATCATCTTTTATATTTCAGGTTTCGGAATGAGATATAGAAAACCCATTGACATAACCTGAGTAAAAGGTCAAACAGCACACAAACTAAGTGCAAAAACTACTATTTTGGAATTTTATATTCATCGTTATTTTTCATTTTTCTCATTTTCATACATGCAAAATCACATTAAAGTACTGCTATTTGTAATTTTAAATATTAAAAATAACAATTAAATACTATTTCAAGAGATCATCAATGACAATATACCAACAATAGGTTCAAAATTGTGTCTCCATGTATATTAAATACTTTATTAATTGTGTATACATTTTCTAAAAGTTACTTTGATGTAAGTCCTTCATATATTTTCAGCCTACCTTATTTCTATTTCTCTTCAAAATTTGCTTTAAAATCCATTTTTTACAACATTACTTGGGGCTATTTTTCCCTTTGGTTGGCTTCAGCCCCTATGTTTCAAATAAAACTATTGCTAAACTGGGTTGTCAATGAATTGAAAATAATATTAATTTTTTACATATACTTTTGTATTTTCTATATTTCCATTACATAATTTCATCTAATTATGCTTCATTTTTCCCTATCATCTAGGAAAATTTACATAGCTGTGGAACTTTGGCCCACCAAGCTGTGTGTGTAAATATTGTATTTTCTATGTTTCAAGTACTCCTACAGCATTCAAAACATTGCAAGGCTAATATAAGGAGGTTCAACCCCATGTTTGCAATGACCTCTATGGGAAGAAATGTTGATGTCCATGCTAATGAAGGACGAGGCCCTTACATCTTTCGATTGAATGGGCAAAACCACCATTGGATCGTTACTTCTACTTGTTGGAAAAGACCCATCTTTTGCACAGCTGTATATACACGACACAAAAAAAGAGATTCATTACAGACTAAGTGCTTTGCCTGGACAGGAATCACAATATGACCTTGACATTGCTATAGTTCAAATATTATTGAAGACGCTTGATGAGAACAACATCTTGGTTAAGACATTCCGTATGGCAAGGGATAGGTTCAAGGACTCTGATATGCACAATGTACGCTTGCTATTAATTGGATCGCAATCAAGTGATGGTAGGGAACAAAACATTCCTACTTGCTCTGAAGTTGCTGCTATAATTGTAGGTTCAAAGATTGTTTTTATGTCATTTAGTATAGTAAAAACTTGTTACTGGTGTAATATTACTGTTTTATAACTAAAAATGAAACGTGAAAAGAGCATTTTGGCAGCACTGCAGTTGGCAGAAAGGAACTGCAGAAAGTTAATTAGCAATTTAAATAACTAGTAGTGGTCTTTTTTCTGATTAGTTCTGTGATTCTATTTACAATCAGGAAGCTTGGCGAGCAGCAGACAAAGCCTATGATGTAGCCAAGGTGGATGAAAGGGTCAACAGGGCAGTTGCAGCAGCCAACAGGGCAGCTAATGCATCTAGAGTAGCGGCAGTTAAGGCTGTCCAAAAACAAATGCACCATAATAGTAACAACAATGTTCCAATTCCAATTGTGTGACACTCCCAACTGCCGCTCTGGCTCTTTTAATGTGCAAGACGGCAGCATCAGGACTGTGGCTTGTGTTTGTTTTCTTCGACAAGTAGCTTTGTGTTTTTATGCAGTCTCCTTGGCCCCTTGCCTTGAGGAGGCGATTTGATTTGTAGAGCCTCTTGAAAGCTGTGAGTAGTAGGGAAGATTACTGAAGAGTGTGCAACGGTCATCTATACAGCTTGAAGATTGTGTATACATAGAGAGGGTGGATGGTGATGGCATCCATATTTTTCATTTTTGCTGTTCCATCTTAAGTACATTTTTGTAAAGATCAGGTAGATGTAATATAAAGTGCTGGTACCTAGGTAAAACCTCAAACCAGCCACTGTTGATGTGAATTTGCTGGTATTTAATGGAGGTAACAAATTGTCTAGTCATCCAACCTGAAAAAAAAAAATTAACCCCAAAAAAAAAAAAATTTATAATAGAATATTTTATTTTTTTGTAGCTAAATTGTTGTTCATGTTGGTGGCTAGGTAACCTTATTCTAGCCAATATGTTAATGATTTTTCGTATCCTTGATATATGATTCATAGCGGTACATTGATGTTGGTCATTAAAACTTTGAAATGATGCGTCATATAGGTGCCTCTGCCAAGTTCAAACTTCATGCTTCTCACAGTTACTAAGAATGTGGCAAGAGTAGCATCTCGTGTCCATATGGAAACTGAACCTACCAAAGCAAAATAATGTTATCCAGATTCTAGAGCATTTGGTGGAAGCTACTTACTGATTTCATGCCATTGAAGAATAGGTACTGCGTGAAAGACTCAAAAGCATATACTATAATTAGTAGTTGGGGACGTTTTTATTGCTATTTTAAAGAGCAAAATAATGTAAACCAAAGAACAATTATTGGTAGATGTAAATGTTATGGGGCTGTGTGAATGCAAGCAAAATTAGACGCAGGCGTTTTTGTGGTATGAATGAAAGTAGACATAATGGAACATCTTCGACCATAGGTAGTGAGAGGTGTGAATCTTACTCAATGGGTAAATGCAATATTGTTATGACATTTGTGTAACAATATTTGTGTAAGAGGAATGTTGTATACGACTATTAAATCATGTATATTTAGACAGAAACATTTTTGTGGTATGCATAAAAATAGATGTAATACATTTTTGACCATAGGTATAGAGAGGTGGATCCTAACATTGAAGATATGCAAATGTTTTACCAATAGTTACTCATCATACCAGTAGTTTGTAAAACTTTTTGTAAAAAAAATCTGTATCTCTAGCATTATTCTTATTTGGATATCAAAATAATGTAAAAAAATTGTACTCATGGGGTAGGTCAAGTTAATAATGGGACTTGTAGAATAAAATTGCATGCAAAATTTTAGTTTACATAATTGGATCAAAGTTATAATAATTGGATCAAAGTCTAAGATTTACCTATAGGCTTGATTATACATATTGGGTAAATGTAGAGTCATATGTGTCCAGATATATTTAAGATTAGGATTCCAAGCTCATAGACCCATTATTCTAAGTTTAATTTGTTAGATATTATATATTATCCTTTTGTAAATTATTTAAGTTTAATTATATAATTACCCTCATGATTCTAAGTTTAAGAGATGGGTTGTGGGTTAAGAACAAGTTTTTGGACTATGTTTTAGGATAATTATATCTAATTATATTTATTTAAAATAGGTGGAATTATATTTATGCAGATCAAAATTGTTGATACCTAAAACATCCTAAATTAACATTATAAGGCTAATATAAGGAGGCTCAACTCCATATTTTAATGAATTCTATGAGAGAGTGTCGATGCCCTAATGAAGGACAAAGTCCTTACATCTTTCAATCAAATGTCCAAAACCACCACAAATTTGGGTCGTTACTTTTGATAGTTGGAGAAAAATCCCATTTTGCACAGCCAAATAGAATTTTTTTTTTTTTTTTTTTTTTTTTTGAGAAGGTGCCAAAGAGATTGATAATGGGCTAAGTGCTTTGCCTAGACATGACTCACTATGTGACCTTGACACTGCTCTATATAGTTAAAATATTATTGAGGATGCTTGATGAAATCAACGCCTTGGTTAGAAATTCCATATGAAAAATGATAGGTTCAACAAGTCTGACATGTACAACATATGCTCAATTCATGTAATTTTAGTTAGAAGTTGAAGATACTATGAACACAAGGGGACATGGCACCCATAGACAAAGGGTGATAGGGAGAAAGATCCAAAGCAGTGTCTGGTCCTCGTCATTCGTCAATGTCATTTGAAGAATGAATTAGAAGTTAGCAAGGTTTGAGCATCAAGCCCATTTACTATGTGATTGATCCCCAAGTGGGTAATGTTATTTCACTCGGTAATAAGATTAATATAAAACAGAAACAAAATGTGGGAAGGGGAATGAACAAGGGGTCAAATTTATTATGGTTAACGTCAAATTTATTTCCTTTATATGGTTAACATCTTTGGGAGAGGTTTAGAAAGGATGGGTTATTTATTATCTAAGAAACAGAAGTTTGATGTGAAATCTTATTATCAGGTTCTTTTTTATGGCAACCAATTTGGAAGACCAAGGTTCCAAAGAAGTAGCCTTTTTGCTTGGACAGTGGTTCATGGCAAAGCTCTAACAGTGGGTAATCTTTGTGCAAGATCATCATTGTTTATTGGTGTTGTATGTGCAAAGTGACTGGGGAGTTGATCAATCACCTCTTGATGCATTACATTATTCTAAGGACTTTGGTCTCTCATTTGGTGCGATGTTAAGTGCCTTCCACCAATAGCAACTTCTTGTGGGTTTGAGTCTAGGAATCAACCTCTCCAAAAAAAAAAGGGAAGTAAGACAGCCTACCAATCACCTCTCCCAGATCCTGCAGAAGCGGGAGCTTTAGCACTAGGTATGACAATTATTTAATAAGGATTGTTAGAAGTATGTAGGAATGGCAACAGGCCGAGTTCGGGCCGGGTTTTTGCATACCCGGACTCGACCTGCAGGCCAAGACCCACGACCCACGACCCAGCCCGATTATTAATCGCGTTTTTTTTCCGGGGCCTAGACTCTCCCCACCTTTTTCCGCGGGCCCTGTTTAGCCGCTTGGGCCCAAATTTGGCCCAACCAAATTTTTTTTTAAGCCCATTAAATTTTTTTGCCAGATTCAAGCCAATTCAAGCCATATATGGCAGCCAATTCAAGCCCATTCAAGCCATTCAAGCCCATTAAGATTTTTTTTGTATTAAGATTTTTGGCATTTGGGCTACGTTATATGGCAGCCAAATCAATCCAAATCATAGGTTAATCATAAATCAATAAATCACCTATTAATTATACATCTATAAATCAATAAATCATAACTAAAATCACCAGCTAAACATAAAAATAAAATAAATCCAACAAGTCCAAGAACTAAGTATCACAAGTCCAACAAGTTCAAGAAATTAAAAAGTTACAAAACAAATCCCCCAAGTCTAAGAAATTAAAAAGGTTAAGAAATTACAAAATGTCTTTTCCTCCACAAACCAACAAATTAAAAAGGCTAAGAAATTACAAAAGGCTAAAAAGGCTTAGAATAATTACAAACCAACAAATTAATCCAACAAGTCTAAGAAATTAAAAAGGCTACTAAATTAATACAAAATGTCTAATCATCCACAATTGTGACACAACTCTCATCCTCTTCATTAGGCTCCCCATCATCATGAATTGATTGAAGTGTACAATTTCCAGACATAGTTGAAGAACCTACAACAACAATGAATTAAAAAATGGAATAAACTTCATCAAATTGTAACTAGCAAATATAAAAATACAATTTTGATTTTATAAATAGAAATTAGACAATTGCTAACCGTTGATTTCACTTCATAACCAATTCTGAGCACACATTATTGCCTCTATAGTCTCGGGATGTAGCCTACTACGGTGTGGACTTAAAAGTCTCCCACTAGTTGGGGACGTTTTTATTGCTATTTTAAAGAGCAAAATAATGTAAACCAAAGAACAATTATTGGTAGATGTTGTAAATGTGATGGGGCTGTGTGAATGCATGCAAAATTAGACAGAGGCGTTTTTGTGGTATGAATGAAAGTAGACATAATAGAACATCTTCGATCATAGGTATTGAGAGGTGTGAAACTTACTCAATGGGTAAGTGCAATATTATTATGACATTTGTGTAACAATATTTGTGTAAGAGGAATGTTGTATACGACTATTAAATCATGTATTTTTAGACACAAACATTTTTGTGGTATGCATAAAAATAGATGTAATATATTTTCACCATAGGTATAGAAAGAGGTGGGTCCTAACAACGAAGATATGCAAATGTTTTACCAATAGTTACTCACAATATCAGCCGTTTGTAAAACTTTTTGTAAAAAAAGTTATATCTCTAGCATTATTCTTATTTGGATATCAAAATAATGTAAAAAAATTGTACTCACGAGGTGGTTTAAGTTAATAACGAGACTTGTAGAATAAAATTGCGTGCAAAATTTTACTTTGCATAATTGGATCAAAGTTATAATAATTGGATCAAAGTCTAAAATTTACCTATTAGCTTGATTACACATATTGGGTAAATGTAGAGTCATATGTATCCAGATATATTTCGGATTAGGATTCCAAGCTCATAGATCCATTATTCTAAAAAGTGTTATTGAGTTCATACTACGTTTTATAAAAAGTTTTACAAAAAGTCTAAAATAGTTAAGTTTTTGTATATTATTGCTTGGATATCAAAATAAAGTCAAAAAAATTGTACTCTTGATCACACATGTTTGGCCATTGTTGTTGTTCTAGATCACTATGTACTATGTAGTCACGTTTATCATGGTAACCTAAGTTGAGTAGAAGCCAAAGTTGCTCTACTGGTTATTACTTCCAAGGCAAAAGGCAGGCTTTTGCGCATTCATTTTGGAAAGTGATGATTTCAAAGTTCTAGAACCTATCCTCAGTCGAGCTCATCCTCTAGATTGGCTAGTTGCTCTTGTAACATTAAGTCATTAAATTTTTACTCTAATCTTTCTCCCTTTGCTCTCTATCTCAAATCTCAAATCTGTAAAGCTATAAATTCTCTGGTTCATAATTTGCTTAATGTACCATGTTTTGTGGCCATAAAAAAATTAAAAAAAAAAAAAAAAAAAAAAAAAAACAATGTACCTTGTTTGGTAATCTTTAAGAAACCCTAAGAATTTCAAGTTTTCTGTGGTTGTTTGTCTAGTTAGGAGGAAAAGATGGTTCCTCCATTCCAAAATGTTGGTCTTGTTTAAAAAATTTAACCTTTTAAGGAAACATCATTTAATGTATTATTTGTCAGTTAAAATGACACAAATTACTTTCATTAATTTAAACTATAAAGAAAGAATGACATTGACTTTTTAAATAAAGTAAAGCATAAAATACGAATTTTAAATATAGGATAAGATATGAATGAAAAGAGTGCTTCATTTTGAGATCATAAAATGAAAAAGAGGACCAACAATTTAGGACGAATGGAGTATTTACAATTAGTTTAGAACAAAAATACCCACACAGAACTTCAAAGAGGTTTTCAGGTTCCAAAAATGAGGAAAGGAAAACATAAGAATAAATAAACCGAGCAAAGTGATTGAATCTTTTGTATGAATTTTCTGCACTACCATGTTGCTGTGTTGCTGCACTAACATAAGAATAAATAAACCGAATAAATAATGATCCATGTTGCTGTGTTTTGAAGGAACTGGAATGAGAAAAGGAAGATGGTATCCACAAACTACGTATATGATTCTTGCAACAGATACAAATCCTACATTACCAAACTGAATGCAACTGCCCTGGTTGAAACCCTGAATACATTACACTAATCTACAGCATTTTCTAGTGAAACCATTTGCAAACTCATCAAATCATGCGAGTCAACAGCAGATAATACATTTATAATGGTGAAAATGCCTCACCAGGGTGATTTTTCGTAGAGTTTTTTTATTAAAAAAATTCATGGTATTTAACCATTGAAAATGAAGGCGATTACCGAAAACAACTATTAATATTCATTCATTCATTTATTCATTACCAAAAAAATTTATCGATTGAAAATAAAATATTTGGAAAATTAAATAATTAAATAGTGCTGATATCAACCTCTATAAAGAATCAAAGCATGTGTTCACTAGATACTAGCGCTAAGATTGAGGAGAAACAATTAAAATCCTAATACACCAATTCTGTTTCTCAGTTTCTACTCAAAACTCTATAAATATATATATATATATATATTATTCTTTTTTTTATTCCTATATAATTGAAAAAAGTTCTTTGTTCCTATTTTTGTCCTTAGACTATTGAATAAGCACAATTTGCAAAGATTAGGGACAAAAAATCAAAATGAGCTTTTGGTAAAGTTTAAAGACAAATTATATCTTGAAAAATACCATATTCACAACAAATCTTAAGTGATAAGTTTTTGTTTATTAAAAGTACGCCAAAAAGATATTTCAATAGTAGATTTACATTAGAACCAATAACATATAAAAGAGAAAAGAGTTACTCTAATGCGTAGCATGTTAAAGACTTAATTAGACACTTTAGGATGGCCTATCAACCTTAATTTCATACATCATGCAAACCCAGACAGAAGAGAAACAAAGCTGCAGCCTTTAAAGTAAAAATTAATAATAAACAGCAAAACCAGATGAATCTGCTAGGTCTGCATCAGGAAATCTGACAAAATATGAAAATAAGATACTCCCAACTCAGTTTAACATCCTTTAACAAAAACTACATTGAGAACGATAATGTCAAAATTTAAGACAAACAAGAAAATGCAGTTTAACTCTCAGTCGCGTCCCTCAGCCTTCTGATGGTACTCCTAACAGTCACAGCACTTGCAGTACTGTCAAAGTAAAGCAGAAAAACAGAAATAAGAATCCTCAACTACCAAACTTTTAAATGAATAACTAACTCAAAGCTTTGAGAAAAATCCTTACTTCAATGTGTAAGCACCTCCCGCTTTCACTTTTCCACAATCCTTGCAACCCCAGATGCCCACAGCCTTTCTCTTCACTGCAAACTGCAAAATTACACCATTCATTAAAATGATAGCTTGAATTAGAGCAGAGACTTAAATGGAACTCAAGTAAAGCCATTAACCAGAGTCCAGCATCTGAGTAGTCATTCAATGATAAGAGATGGACACAAGGGGAGATACCTTCCCGCAAAACTCGCAGAAGTATTTGCTGTGCTGGCTGACTTCCATCTTCTTAATCTGCTTCCTCAAACTAGCACCATATCGGGTCCCTGAAATAAAAAAACATAAGTACAATAACTTAATCATAAAAGATGCTAGTACAACCTTTTTTTTTTTGGTAAAAAGGACTTTCATTCAAGAAACTAAGAAGCTGGTACAACCTTAATCATAGAAGATGTGGTTGGTTCTTATCCAGTAAGGTTTTAATATTAATCTTGCCAATTTGCTAGGAAGTAACAGTGTTTGGGAGTGTAGATTGGGTTGGCCACATGCTGGTCCATGATTTTATATAAGTCAGGTCCTCCTTTTATGGTTTTGAACATTGGGTTTGTTTAGGTTTTAAACCTTCAATTTGTTTAAGTTGAGTTTGTATTCACAGCTTCTATAAATTTTGCACAAGTACTTGAAAAATGAAACTTTTGACAGCATCCTGATTCCTGAGCGAATGATAAAACACCAATTGCAAGAATTTGTAATATTAAGCACAGTATGCCACACAAAATTTAGTCCATAAAATCAAACGTGAGATTCCATTAGCAAGTCAGATTATTTGAGTCTCATTTACCACAAACCAGCCACTGAGAAGAGGGAACGACCAACCTACCATGCTAACTTCACAACATTAACCTTTTTTTTTCCTATCATCTACAATTATTCTAGCCCAGTAGTGTGAATGCAAAAAAGAGTAGCACATCTTCCCATTGATCTATAAATTTCAAGAGATGTATATCAAAGAGACAAATTTTTATGTAGAACTTACCATACTTCCCAACGATACCGGCCTTCTTGGTTCTCTTAGTCTGCATACCATCAGAATGATCAAGACAGAAGGTAAGGCACAAACCATGAAAAACAAAAATTAAAAGGCAGCCCAGAAATAGTCATTTTCATATCTATGATTAATATCAACCAACAATAAACACATCCATTACTGGTAAACAGGAACAAAGAAACAACACTAGAATCATAAGCTCAAGGAAAAAAAATATCACACTGCTATTACTCATATAATAAAAGAAAAACTTCCAAAAAATTATGAAATAAGTCATCTCATTACATACAAAATCAGTCAGAAATCACACAGACCAGATGGCAACACATGCTTTCACAAAAATAGGACAATAAAACAGCAGCCTAGGATATGACCCATAAAGCAGTGCACAAGTACTACCGCTCTTAAGTTGCATTGACATTTTCAGAAGCAAAATGTACACATCCCAAAAAATAGGTTAAACATATTCATATCAACCCAATTGGAATCACAACTTTAGTTACTACCCAACATAGCATGTCCAAAATTATAGGATCTCCATACCATTACAAACAGAACCACAATATACTCCAATACACACTATCACAGCACATCGAAACATATAAACCTTAAACCATTGTCTTCTGGGTAAAAAGAAGACAATCATCTATAATACCATTGTTCAAACAGGATTGAGCTATTTTCTTTTAATATTACTTCAGCAATTAAAAATTCCAACAAAATATAAACAACCCAGAAAATCTTTAATAGATTCAAAGCCTGTAAGCTATTTAAACTATCTATTTCAATTGGTTTGCTTAAGCTGATTTCAAATCAAATATTTTCAAAAAAACGATATAATAATATCCAAACAGGAAAAAAATCATCAGATTCAAGCTAAACCAGCATATGGGTAAGCATGATAACATCATATAAACAACAAACAAACAAAAAAATTTCTCCTTTATTATTTTCTCAGCAACCAAACAACAGGGAAAAATGAAAGCAAACACGATTTCAAGCTAAAAGCTAATAGTTTTCTCAAAACCCAAATGCCAAAAACATAAATCAGATCCATTTTCCAGTTCAAACTTGAATATCACAGAGCTGAGAGAGTACCATTTTGGTTGGGGCTTAGGAGGAGCTGGAAACCCTAGAAGATGAACTCTCTCTGTTCACGAGCGGCCAAGCTAAGCGTATCGTTTCGTTGATTGCTTTATATATATGTATTTATATATAGAGACACAGAGAGGGAGGCCACTAGGGTTTATGTTTTCTCTTTGAGGCCTGTGTTTATGGGCCGGGTTTGTGAACCCAAAGGCCTATGAGTTCCCAACTTCTCTTTTGGATTTTATTTTAAGACAAAATTGCAAATTTTTACCATATATAAAGCTTGGGCTAAATTTGATTTTCCTCACTCAAATATAATATAATTATTAATTCTCATTGTATAATTATAATTTTTTTTATTATAAAATTTTAGTTGTAGTGTTTAATATTTATAGAAAAATAATAATTTAATAATCAAGTAATGCGTGAACAAGTTTGAACATGTAATTTTGTTTGGTAGTGAAATTGAGCTCGATCCAATTTTGATTCATGTTCGAGATAAAATTAATAAAAAAATCATAAAATTTTAAAATTCAACTTGATTTAACTTTTTTGCAGCCATATATTTTTTCGTATGGATTTTCAACTTTTTT
This sequence comes from Quercus lobata, assembly GCF_001633185.2. Taxonomy (NCBI): domain Eukaryota; kingdom Viridiplantae; phylum Streptophyta; class Magnoliopsida; order Fagales; family Fagaceae; genus Quercus; species Quercus lobata. The sequence continues at coordinate 26,569,405 of NC_044907.1, read as the reverse complement.
AAATTATTTAATGACCATTTAAACATAACAATTAAAGAACGAGTAATGCTGCATGACATTTTTCATAATATAGTTGCATTGACAAGTTTTTATTGCTTTTATCTAAGCCCCCTATCGACATCACTTTATCATCTTTTTTTATTTTTTAGGAAAAAAAAAGGGGGGGATTCGCTTGTGTAGTCATTACCCCCCATCCCATGATATATTGTCACTTGGGCTTTTTGGTAAGCTCATTGGTACCACCAGTACATATCAAGACGTACAACTACTCCCATGGGTACCACTAGTGCATAGCAAAGCGTACCGCTACTTAACCTCATTACCATGTTTGCTACATTTTGAAGTTCGAGTCAGTATTCAGTACTTGAATCCGCAACCTCTTGGCACTTGATTCAAAGTGATGGATCTTTTCGAAGGTTATATAACTTACCACCTCAATAATTATGATTTTTTAATGACAATTTTTATGACTCTAAACTTATTGATAGAGAATCTATAGTGTCATAAGGTTGTATAAAGAATCTATGGGTCTGTTCGAGGGCTGTATAAATTACCCCTCCAACTTGTCTCTCATGTTGAAAAGTAAATTTATTTATCTTTCAATAGGGATTCAATTTCCGGATCTTATGTCAATGGGGTGAGGAGAAAAAAAATCTCCTTATATAAAGAATTCTACAAGCAGATTATATGGTTCATATCCTCCCAAGTGTGATATAAAGTTTGGAAGATTGTAACATATCCACCGCACAAAGTTTTTAAAAATATATTCACTAGATTGTAATGTATGCATATACACGAAAACATTCAACAACGGTGATGATGATGTGGTCTTAATTAGGTGAGTGAGGCGATTATCTCAATTTTTGGATTGCTTGGTACCAAAATTAAAAAAAATGAAATTAGATACATAGCATTTTGTTCGGAAAAAAAAAAAGGATATTAACATAAAATTAGATAATAATTAAAAACTAATTTAAAATCAATTTTTGATTATGATCTTGCATTGACTTTAATATAATATATGAACTCTTTTAAAATAAGTGAATTTGATTTTGTTATCCTATAAATATTGAATATGTATTGAATATCATTATGTTGGTATTTATTTAAATTATTTTTTTGAAAAATATTTATTTCAATTATTATTTATATGATAAAATTAAATCTATTTATATCTAAATAAATGAATAGAATTTTAGAAAGCACAAAGCATATCCAATTTCTAGTGCCCACTTCCTTATTTTGCCTAAGGTAAGACTAGAATATTACTCAAAAAAGAAGAAGAAAAAAGATAAGACTAGAATAGAATATTATACAAATGAAAACAGAATGTGTGCCCACTTTGACCAAGGCCAATCGTACATGTGTAAAACTCCTTTATTCAACCGAGTCCAACTTGTTCTATCAATTACATTCCTGATTCCTTTCATTTCCTATATATACTCTCAATACAGTGGCAAATAAATTATAAGTGTGTAACAATCCCAGTGTCATTGCACAACTTTCCAGTTTTTATCATTGTGGTTCTTAATTACTTCTTTCTTTTTAAGAAGAAAGAACCAAACCTTCTTAATACATCGGATTTCTAATAAGAACTGAGGTCCAACCAGGACATGAAGTTCCAAGCTCCTCCAATCAAAGTTCAAAGTTAACTCTGGTAAGTTATAACTTTGTAAGTTGCAAAATTTCTGAGCAGAAAATTTATATAGTTAACCAAATAAATTAAAATAACTGTGTTTAATCATCAATTACACCCATGATTGGAAGATGATATTAAGTGTAACGGGGATAAGTGTAACACCTCTCACATGGAATTCGGTGTGACGCCCTTTGGGCCCAAAATTACCAAGAAATCAAGAACCATGCCAATGCTAGTGAATTGCTCCAATTGTCGCACGCCATTGCAGCTCCCTGCAGGTGCCACAGTTATTCGATGTGCACTATGCCAAGCTATCACACACATCGTTAATCCTCGCAATATGCTGCCTGCTCCTGCTCCTCCTCCTCCTTTTTCAACTTTGCCCTTATGCAACGTGCCTCCTCCTCCATCGCTGTACAACCACATGCCTCCTGGGCCTCCCCTCAATGCTCACGGGAGAAAGAAGGCAGTGATCGTGGGGATATTATATAGGTACTCACTCAAAGGTTGCATCAATGACGCTAAATGCATGCGATACCTCTTGATCAATAAGTTTCACTTCCCCCAAGAGTCCATTCTCATGCTCACCGGTATGTATGTATCTTTGTATCTCTGCAGGCATGTATCTGTGTATGCATATGTGACTCTTATCATAATGGTTTGTTTCCTCTCTTTTTTATTGTAGTAATTTGTAACATAAGCATGATCATTATGTATGTATGAATGTATGTTAGTAAGGCCTCATCCTTTAGCTTGCTTTTACAACCAAAATTTCATGTGTGAGAGTGTGGATATATGTCTAAGCATAACTTAGGTTGATTTGGATTGTACCATGTAAAGCATTATATGTGTTAGTATATTCTCAATTGAGCTTGCCTCTTGTTCGGAGAAAAGATTTGTGGCATAAGTGATAACTAACCGACCCGTATAGTTGGTCTAGGATGACTAGTGTGGAAAATAGAAATAAGGAAAAGAAAAAAAAAAAAACAAATAATTGGTTTAACCAACTAGAATATGTAGGAAACCCTAGACTTCATCACCTAACGGTTTTTGGAGTCACCACTAAGCTTAAAAAATAATTTTCTAATTAGAAATTTTGAATTCAAATTGCAATGCTCAAACTTTCTTGGAGCCTTTTTTTAAATAGGATTTGAGAGTACCTTCTTCTAAGAGCTAGGCTAAAACTTGTTCACGTCTCATGTCCAAACGATCATCTCCCGTCATCGTTTTGGCTTACTTTCTCTTTCTCTTGAATTCCTAGTGATCGTAGGACTGTGTCTTCTAGTCTTGGCATTGGCTGCTGATTAAATGGAAGACATCCTTTTAGAGGCATCATCTTTCTTAAGAAAAAATGAGATTTTCCTGGGTCTTCTTAGGGGGGGAGAGGGAACTAGTGCTTGCCTATAAATATGATAATTGTGTGGCTTTTAAGACCGGATTTGCCAATACGGTAAACTTTCGTTTATCATGCCAAAATTAAATTCAAAATTCAAAAGTGAAATTTAGAAAATATGAAATTTCAAATGAGAAAAAAAATTTTGAAATAATAAATGTTGAAATAATTTTTAATATGCTTCATCCATCAATAGGCCTACAAATAATTGAATAAATCTGTGCAAGGCAATAAAGCTAGATCTGTTGATAAATCCAAACCATCACCATATGTTGGTCTCACTTGTCATTACTCATTATTACCAAGGTTGCATATCTGCGATTTTTGGAGGATTCCCATGTCATGGTGTTACTTTTCAGGTTGATTTGTGCAATGTTTGTTTTTGCTTGACTAAGAGGCCTACCAGTAAAAGCAAATACTTTTTTTTTTTAGAAACAATAAAAGCAAATACTTAATTCAGAAAACAGTTTTATTTCAGTTTTTCTAAGCAAACCCTGCTTTAAGAAACAGAGGTTTTGTAGAACTTTACTAGTTATGGCTGTGGTAATTCTTAAAACATGATAGTGGTAATTATTCTTACCTGAAATATGAAATGCAGAAGAAGAAATTGAGCCATACAGAATTCCAACTAAGTACAACATTAGGATGGCATTAAATTGGCTTGTACAAGGTTGCCAACCAGGAGATTCTCTGTTGTTTCACTATTCTGGTCGTGGTTCACGACAGAGGAACTCTAGAGGAAATGAAGTCGATGGATACGATGAAACTCTATGTCCTTTGGACTTCGAAACTCAGGGTATGATTGTTGATGATGATATCAATGCAACAATTGTCAGACCTCTTCCTCTTGGTGTTAAGCTTCATGCAATAATAGATGCTGGTCATAGTGGCACGGTACTAGATTTGCCATTCCTTTGCCGGATGAATAGGTTAGTGATATTAAAGGCTTTGATTCTCGCACACTCTTTATTATATATCGTCCACACACATCACTTATTTCATATTTTAAATATGGATATCAGTAATAAAAAAAAAAATATATATATATATATATATGAATATTGCTCATGAAATTATGAATATTGTATATACGAAGTGTATATCAACCATGTAAGAGAAAATTTTCCCTAATATTAAACATGTTTATAGTTTATAAATGTACTATTATGGCCACCTCATTCTTAGTAAGCAACACACATCTCCCTGGTGGGGGTTATTGTGGCTTAAGCATGTAACACACTTTTTCTTTTTTCTTTTTTCTTTTTTGCAGAAACGACAATAAACTTTATTTATTTAGAGTGATTTGTACAATGGAAAAGAGAAAATAATTTGTTTTAATTTGAGGAAAAATCAGACCTCCAGTAGACTTTAATTCTTATAAATTCTGGTATGCATTTTTATTAACAATAAGAATGAGTACTTATCCAACATATGTAGATGATCACTAAGATTACAATTAGATAACATCAATTTTGAAGGAGAGCTATCCACATACATGGACACATTACACATAATATGTACATATTAAGTTTTTCTTTGTTATTTAATTATATTATTTGCACTAAGTCTGTGCTACCTGAATTTTTTTATTTTTTATTTTTGTGTATCATGGATGATCTAAATATAAATGATAACACTCCTCATATTTTCTTCGAGTTTCAGTTTTTTCTTTTTTCAACATAATTTATTGTAAAACATTTCCCCAAATTACTTTGTATTTTAGGTTTTGCTTTCTTCTTGGTAATAATAGGGCTGGACAATATATATGGGAGGATCATCGCCCTCGATCAGGTGTATGGAAAGGAACAAGTGGTGGAGAAGTTATTTCCTTTAGTAGTTGCGAGGATGATCAGACCTCTGCTGAATCATCTGTATGTATTTGTAAATCTAAGCGAACATGAACTTTGGAATTGTTTTATAAAACTATACTAGTTATCATAGCTCGAAAGACATGAAGATGATGATAACATACAATATTAATGATTAAAAACATAATTTCACAATTTTATCTAATATCGTGTTTTGAAACACAAAATTTTAAAGAGAATATGTACTGACCATGCAATAGCGAGTATGAAGCAAGATTTTCCCATACAATAATAACAACGACAACGGCAACAAGAAGATGTTATATGATGTTTTTATGGAGATTGCAGGCTCTATCAAAGATAACATCGACAGGAGCCATGACTTACTGCTTCATCCAAGCAATTGAGCGTGGGCATGCAACTACATATGGGAGTGTACTCAATTCCATGCGTACTGCCATTCGATCTACGGGCGGTAATGGCCTTGGTGTTGGTGGTGGTGTTGTGACATCTCTCCTTAATATGCTTTTAATAGGAGGAAGTTTTGGTGGTGGGCTAAGACAGGTATTTGCTTCCTATATTGTTACTTAATCTAGGGTGTCATGAAAATTTTTCTATATCTACGACATCAAATAAAACTGTCTCACTATTATTCTACTTTATATTCTCGATCTGTTTGTTTCGATGAAAAATATTGTATAAAAATAGTTTTTCATGTTTTCTAGTGTTTGATAGTATAAAAATTTAAAATAAAATTAAAAAAAAAAAAAGTAAAAAGAAAACTATCTTCGGTCAACAGAAAAAGTATGGCTTATTTTTAGATATTGTTTTCCATTAGATTATTTTGAAAAACAGTTCTATCTCTCAGCAATTTAAATAAGGAAAGTTAAAGATTGTTTTTAACTTATTTATGGTTTCTACCAAATATAGAAAAATGAGATAATTTTATAGAAAATATTTTTTGAAAAATGACTCATTTTCTAGAAAACATTATTTCTAAAATAAATAGAGCATCGATGAATCATAATTTATTATATATTTTTATATAGAAAATAATCTCATCTTAAAATGAAAATAAAAAATATTATATATTAGCTATTGCAATTGATAGATTATGAAGTATAACACTGTAAGGACACGATTCGTAACGACCCGTAACAGTGTTGGGTTCGTACGTAAAAAGGCTTAAACAATATCATTTGTAGAGCGTGGGTTTGAAAGGCTAGGCCTTGGTCACCAAACGGTGGATTTTTCGTGGTGTTCATACATGATTAAGTCATTTTTGCCCTAGGAGTCTTTCTCCTGGAGGCGGGCTGGGAGGCTCTGGTTTTTAGCCATTTTTCCCAGCCTCCTCTCTGGATTCCTTCCTTTTCCTTTTATACTCACAGGTGTTCCTTATCCTTCGTCCACGTGTAGGATCGACTTTTCCCCAGACTGATACTTGTCCCATCAACCCATACCCAGAGTGGTTGGGGGTGGTTGTAAAAGCTGAAGAGTATGGCTCTGTCAGGTGCAGAGTATTGAATAGTATTGAATGGCAATAAGGGCAGCTTTCCTTGGTCGTTATACTTTCCAGCGTATCCTTCTCTGTTGACCTAGATATTTTAGATTTTCTTCCAAGCTAGTCCTATACCGTTTTTGCCCTTTCTTCTGGTGAGGCCTCGGACATGCCGAGGACGATTTGTATCCCAAGGCTATTTTATACTTGTATTACAGATCCTGGGCCATAACTTTTCTCGGCTTGGGCCTTTGGACCCAGCGAATAAATGGGCCTGGCCCACAAATTATTGGGCCCCACAAACACAAAAAGTACCACAGACAAGAGAATTCTATTCATGGGATATCTACTTCAAATTGATGTGCATGTGTGGCATTAGATTTTTAAAAAATAAAAAATAAAAAAATAAAAAAATAAATGACCATTTAGTCTTTAAGTCAAAGCTCATCAGATGTGTATAACTATTTATTAATTTCTATGATGTTTTTGATGTCTTCCTGAATTTATGCAAGCAATGAGTTGTTAGTACTTTGACTCATTTTCCATTGTGTTTTCTTTGTTTACAGGAGCCTCAGTTGACTGCCTGCCAGCCATTTGATGTGTATACAAAACCTTTTTCCCTTTGATTTTTAATAGTTTATTTATAGGTTGATATATTATATGATGGTATTGACTAGTCGATGACTCATGTAATGCGTAGTACATTCAAAATATTTTGTAAGAAATAATATTACGCCTCATGTATAATACTTATCATGCAGTATAATATTTGGAAAATAAACTTCAACTGCATTATATCTCATTAAAAAGACATGATAATCGAGAATATTGAGCATTTTACTTGATTGAATTGAAAAATATTAAATTATTTTCACTGATTTTCTTGATTGTGTGTATTTAATTTTTTTTTTTTTTTTTACTATACTTTGTTTACCAAAACAAATCAATTTGAAAAAAAAAAAAATCATATTTGAACAAAAATATCATATTTCAAATAAGTTGTTTCTTAAATAAATCTTACAAAAAGTAATCGTAAAATTTTATTTTACATAAATAATTACTGTACCACTACAAATAATTAATCCATGAAAACAAATGCATTTATTTTATTAATACTCAATTTAATTACATAGCACAAATTTAGAATAATGAGTATTGAAAATGATTTAGGAAATGTAAATTTTTAAGATGGATCATATATTATATAAAAGTCGAATCATAATTAGAATCCAAATAAAATCCAATTTAGTTTTTATTTTGGTTGGGTCCACACTAAACAATATATAGGAGAGTTATTCAGTAATAAACATGGTGGCATTCATGAGTCATGCCTTAAAGCATTCACATCCCAAAATTTTATCTCATCCTATTTTACCATCCCAAAAAGCTACTTTATCAATAATACCATACCATTTTACAATACTCCCAACATCCTAACTTTTATTTTACAATACAACACCTTACATATAATATTTCTACACAATAAAATAATATATCCCAAAACCCAGATAAAAACAAAAACCCAAAAACCTGGTGTGTGAGAGAGAGAGAGAGAGGAATTGTTAAAGAAAGTGAATAAAATATTAGTTTTTATTTTAGAATTGAGTTACAGTGCAATTCTAAATTTTTTTGCAATAGTTGGTTTTTACAAGTCCAGATGTGTGGGGGGTTTTGGGTTTTCATGCTAAATTTTTCCTATATATGACATATGCCATTTTCAATGTGAATACTCTTAGGGTCCGTTTGATTGGAGTAGAAAAGTGGGATGATAGAAAATATTTGGTTTTCCCTCTTGTGTGTTTGGTTGGAGGGGTGAAAAACTCTTTTATTTAGTTGGAGAGAAAAAAGGAAGGATGGAAAATGTAATTTATATAAATTGACTATTATACCCTTGTTACATAATATGTAATAAATAGATTTATTTGTACTCATTAAATAATATAAAATTTACCACATTATACATATAAATTTATATTATTATTTTTATTATTATAATGTAAAAATTACAATAGTGTACATATAAATTTAATTGGGCAAAAGATTTTGTATCAACTTGATCAAGTCACATTAAAAAATAAAAAAATAAAAAAATAAAAAAAAGAAGAAGAAGAAGAGAAGAGAAGAGAACTTGGACGTTGGTGTGCTGTGAAGGTAAGGATGAGAAGAGGCAAAAGTGATAAGGATGAGAAGAGAAAGCCATCAGGTCATGAATGAGGGATAGGTGAGAGTATTTGTGTAAAAGTGTTTTCACAACACTTTTTCCTTCACATTTTCCTCTCGATTTGGGAGGATTAAAAAAGTGCGTCCAAAGGAGAAAACTTTCTCCCCTGTTTTTTGTCTCTCCTATTTTCCTTCCCCAACCAAACAGTGAAAAGTAACATTTTTCACCCGATTTTCTTCTCCCTATTTTTCATCTTCCTTATTTTCATCCCAACCAAACACACTCTTAGACTGCTCAAACTATAATTGAAAAATAACTACTTGAAGCCAATAGAGAATGTGACTAACACCAAATATGGGCTTACAATTAGGGGGGTCCAACCAAACTATGGACCCAACCCACCTATTGACCCAAAAATCAGCCAGCTTGATGCCTGTGGCGGTTGGTGGCAGGTCTTTACTCTCAAGAAACCAATTTCGACAAGTCCAATTATTAGGGACCCAGAGTCATCAAGTTGAGTTCAAGTTGGGTACAAACTTGACCGGAACGTACCCATGAACAGCTGTCCTGCCATTACTAAATGGAATACAAATGAAAACTAACTACTTTTATCGATTCAATTGAATGAAAAACAAGTATTTCAAATTATTAAAAAAAAAAAAAATCAAGTATTTTAAAACTACAGTCAAATCAAAGTGGTGTAAAAAGGTGATTTTATTATTATTTTTTATTGTAAATGCGGCACAGCTTCCATTTAGTGGCGTAAAAAGGTGAGGAAAAAACATTTCCGCACAACCAACCATAAATTTCTTGATCATGCACTCCCTTATTTATTTTCAAAATTAAAAAAGTCTATTACAATTTTTTTTTTTAAAGGAGTGCAATGTTCATTTATTATAAAATTTATATTAGAGGTAAAAAGTATGTATAAGTACTAAAAATAGCAAAGAAATTAGTAAATTATTTTTTATCATAAAAATATATTTTACAATTAATAATCAAAATTTTGTTGTTTTTTCAACAAAAAAAGAAAAAGAAAAAAGAAAAAAAAGAAAGAAGAGGTATGGTGGTGGTGTGTTGGCCAGTCTGTCCATGGTGGGCCCTACAACAACTCTCTCATCATCTCTTCTCGTCGCTTTACAAAATGAGAGTCCGATTTGTATCCCAACTCACTCGTTATTGCAGTTCTTGCGTCGACTTCCATAAAGAAAAAAGTATTTTTGTATCGAGAATAATTCTTTTTTTTTTTTTTTTTGAGGAAAATGGAGAATAATTCTTAAGCACGGCAAATGACGTTTTATCCTCTCATTTTTATAGTGAGTCTTGTTGCCTACATCAACGAATAATTTCTTAAAAGTTATATATTTATTATGTAAGAGTATAGTATAATAATCTGTGTTACAATAAACTTTAACGTAAGTATATATAGATAACTAAACTCTAAATTACTAATACAAGTAAAAATTAACTTTGACCTATTACATTGTCCTAATATGTTTAATATATTTTTAATGAAAAATATAATTTTTCCATGTTTTAGTAGTGCTTAAAAATTTTCCTTATCGAATGATTAAAAAAGAAAAAGAAAAAAAGAAGGCAAAGAACTAGAAAGTAGTGGGGTTATTTTTGATTGGTTCTTACGTCGGATTTTCAACAACAAAAGTCCAACTATGTTTTCAGATTTCAAATAATATTATATGTATTTTTATAATTTTTTTTCATCGACATATATTTTAAAAAAATACAAATAACATTACTCAATCTCCTCAACCGAACAAGTCTACCTCCCTTCAAAAACTTCATAAAGTATATTTTTTTAATTTCATAATTAATATTAATTAATAATTAATAATAATTCCTCCGCAGACATAACGACCGCGTTGAATTAAGATTAAACAAACAAACAAACAAAATCCTTAAAATAATAATATCCATTTATTAAAAAACACAAAAAAAAAAAAAAAAAACCTCAAATTTTTCTCTCTCTTTCTTCTTCAACAGACAACCTCCGTATCTCTTTCTCTCTTTCTCTCTCAAAGATCAAAACTTTAAATTCAAAATCCCAATAATACCCTACTGAGTTTTTTCCATTCATCACCATGATGATGAGGCCGCCGCCATTGCTAGTGAATTGCTCCAATTGCCAAACCCCTCTGCAGCTCCCAGCCGGAGCCACGGCGATTCGCTGCGCTCTCTGCCAGGCTGTCACCCACATCGCCGACCATCGCAACGCTCCGCCTCCTTCTTCGGCTCTTTCTCAATCCTACGCGCCGCCGCCGCCGCCTGCTCCGTCTCCTTACAGCCACGCGCCTCCGGGCCCCCCGCCGAACGCGCACGGGAGGAAGAAGGCGGTGATAGTTGGGATATCGTATAGGTACTCGAGGCACGAGCTTAAAGGTTGCATCAATGATGCGAAGTGCATGAAGTACCTGTTGATCAACAAGTTCCAGTTCCCTCCAGAGTCCATTCTCATGCTCACAGGTATGAGGTACCCCATGTTGTGTAAATGTCATTGCTTTTTTTGCTTTTTAAGGTTAGGATTCATTTGAATACTTGTATGATCTCTCTCTTATTGTAATGTGAGAGTGTAGAGTTTCTTTTAGAATAATGATTGAATGATTAAATTCGCGATTTTTAATAGTGGTAGTTTATTATGGTATTATAATAGATAGTTGTGCCCAAAAGACTTGTAGCTCAATTAGAATCCCGCATCCCCAAAATATCGAATTATAAAAAATAATAATAGCTAGTTTCGAGTTTAAATTCTATCTTTACGCTATCTTTTATTTAAAATGTTAAAAATCTCATGTTTTGGGTCCTACTTATTACGGGGATGTTTGGGCTATACATGAAGGGGAGTGTTAGGATAATGGTTAAATCATAAATGATTAAATATGTCATTTTACAATAGCTTAGGATTTTGGGATAAGTGGTAGTTTAACAGTATTGTGTGTGTCATGTATGTATGTGTACTATGTATATTTATGGTTGTATGCGAGTTCATAGATTTGGTTCCTTTAGATTTTGTGTGTATATGCATAAAGTATGTTTTTGGTTTGATTTCAGAATCTCTTCGTATGTAAATTTGGTTCTTTTTGGGTGTACTTGTAGATGAAGCTCCCATCAAACTCACATCTAAAGCTGAATCTCAAATGGGAATTTTTAACCTTTCTTAAAAGGAAAAACTTAGCTTTTCCAGCACATGTAAAAGGGAATTACATTAATCAACATTATAAACTCGAAACCATCCAAACCCATACGAAGAAAGAAACTACAACTGGACTGTAACATGCATAAAAGGAAATAAAAAAGTAACAAATATTTGAGATTTTCGAGAGATTGTGTTCATAATTGGTGATCAAAACGTAAGCCTTGCCCATCATGATCAAGATATCATATATCCATATTATCAGCTTGTAAGTAAATGCCATGTTTTAATTCTTCCACCCATCATGATCAAGATATTATATCAGTAGCATACAGTTTTTTTTATAATCACATTTGATAGAAAATTCTTCATAAAAATAAAATTTCTATCAAATTAGTGGCTTAAATAAGCTTTACCCAAAAAAAAAAAAAAAACCCTTATTTCCAAATATCTAAACAAAGCACAAGAATGAAGTCACAACGAAATGACATAGTAATGCCTTTTCCATACCCAAAGTAATTGCATTTTCATTAGCTTACTGCAATCCAGAATTCAGTTTCTATTAAATTGAACTGCATTAAGCACACCAAATCATTTGACATTGAAAGTCGAGAAAGGTAAAATCTCTTATTAATTTCTGGAAGTATTTACATGTCTTTATTAACTGTAAAGAGAGCAAGGATTTCAAATCAAGTCAATTATGATGTTAGTGTGCACATGCAATCATTAATTTTGGCCTGTATCATTACTGTTCAATATTTTTTATGTAGATCCTACCGCTCAGTAAATTGTGATTATATATGTGCATTGAACCCAAATTATGTATTTTCAAGAGAACCTTTACTCTTTGGTTTTATGGCTATCCAGTTGCACCCTTTTTTGGCTTAAGAAGTATATTCGCTACGAGACTTCTTTGAGACGTGGACTTCAAGAAAACTAGGCATTAATTCAAGCTGTGTTAGTAAATGAGTCATAGGTTAGTGGTGCATCATTCAGCTTTGAGTCATTTGCTCTATTTATGGATAAGTGAGCATAACATATTCAGAATGAGATCTATTGGTGAATGCTGTTTGCCAGATGATATTTTTTGTGTGTGTATTTGGTTTAGTGGTAGTTAAAGTAGTGGTTGTCTTTTCCTTGTAGTTTAATCGTGCTTAAAGAGTAACTGAATAATTTCTTTTAAAATAGAAAAAGAAAACATTGCTGCAACCAATGATACTAGACGAGCTACCCATAAAAAAAAATTTAAAAAAAAAAAAATACCAATGATACTAGATGAGAGGATTTTGACCAGTCAGCATCAGGAAAGTTACCAGAGGAAGTTAGCAAAAAATGAAGTTACCAGAAGAAGCATGATAGGAAGGAAGAAGCCTTCTGTTCACAAAATTTCTTCACAGATCTGCAACAAGAAGCATGACAGGAAATCAATTTATCAGTGTTACAAGATCCACAAAGTGCCATAAGTGGCTGAGGGTTTGCATGCAAACTTTAGGCTGTAGGAGAGAAGTTCCCTGGGATAACTCAATGCATAGTGCTACAAATAATTGATTAATTCTGTGCAAGGCAATAAAGCCAGCTCTGTTGTTAGATCCAAAGCATCACTATAATTTGGTCGCACTTGGCATTAATCTATTGAATAAACCATGTATGTATTGTTTGAGTTTGAAAGTTATTGCCAAGGGTTCATATCTGTGATGTATGGCGTCCTTTTTTTTTTTTTGGGGGGGGGGGGGTGTGGGTTGGGGGGTTTAAAGACTAAATACTTGGTTTTTGCTCTCCCTATCTAGAACATGACTGTATAAACAAGTAACCTGGTAGAAAGCAAAGCTTGGTACGCTTGGGCCGGGACTTCACAAACCAATCATGGTAAAGCATAGGTGTCCTATCAGGATTTGATTTGCAATATGCTTTTCAACTAGTCATGAACTGCAACCTTAGATTGGTGTTTGGGTTAAGCATAATCAGGACCCCCCCCCCCCCCCCCCCCCCCTCCTTCCTTCCTCTCATCCCCAAGGATTAGCACTTATTAGTTCAAACTCTGGAATCACCACATTTTCCTCGTGTTTTTGTGCTGCCTATTGGTTCAAGCCCCCCTCCTTCCCTCCCCCATTATCTATGTATCAAAAAATAAATTTCCACATAAGTTTCACTTATAAAAAATAAATAAATAAATAAAAAGCTTTTTTGGTGCTTCCTGTAACCAAATGAAAGAAAAAGAGAGTTGCCACTGTTATACAATTTGCAAAGGTCTTCATTTATATAAATAAATTCTAATTTGTAAACAGTTTTATTTCAGTATTTCTAGGCAATCAAATGAGGCAGAAGCAGACTCTGCATTAAGAAACCAATTTTTAATTACTGAGTTTATTGCAATTTTTAAAATGTCATTCATCATTAATTTAAATCATTGAAGGACATGTGGCTGTTGCCTGTTCCAGCAACCTAAGTTTTTGATGTCTCTCATTTTAAAACATGATAGTTGTAATTCTTACCCAAAATATGAAATGCAGAAGAAGAAACTGATCCATACAGAATTCCAACTAAATACAATATGAGGATGGCATTATATTGGCTTGTTCAAGGTTGCCAACCAGGAGATTCCCTAGTGTTTCACTATTCTGGTCATGGTTCACGGCAGAGGAACTATAACGGTGATGAAGTGGATGGATATGATGAAACTCTATGTCCTTTGGACTTCGAAACTCAGGGTATGATAGTTGATGATGAGATCAATGCAACAATTGTCAGACCTCTTCCTATTGGTGTTAAGCTTCATGCAATAATAGATGCTTGTCATAGTGGCACTGTACTAGATTTGCCATTCCTTTGCCGGATGAACAGGTTAGTTTATATTAAATACATTTGTAGTTTATAAATATACATTAAGTTTCAGCAAAAAAGATATATACATATTAGGTTTTTCTTTGTTATAATTATATTATTAGCACATAGCAGTTGGGAGTGGTGTATTGGAAGACCAAAGTCTTTCAGAAAATTTGAATTTCCATAGAGATGGACATCCTGTTCTCATTTTAATAATGTCTAAACAATTTCTTAGAACCTTGCTTTTGTTCTATATGGTTTTTGAAAAATTAAAATTACGCTCTTAGAGAAGAAAGAAAAGAAATGAAATGACACTTCTATTTCTATTCAGTTCATTCACTAAGTTCAAGTTATCTGAATTTATTTCCTTCTCTTTTATCTGTAGTAATACCATTTTAATATATCTTTGGGACCAAATCTTTTACTGTTCTTATAATTTCCTTCTTGGTAATAGGTCTGGACAATATATATGGGAGGATCATCGCCCTCGATCAGGTATATGGAAAGGAACAAGTGGTGGAGAAGTTATTTCCTTTAGTGGGTGTGATGATGATCAGACCTCTGCTGATACATCTGTAAGTTTTTGAAAATCTAAGCAGACGCTTTGGAAATGTTTTATAGAACTACAAGTTTTTATACATCAAAAGGCTTGATGATGATGATAACAGTGATAACACCAACACCAGCAATAACATGTTATACGATGTTTTTATTGAGACAGGCTCTATCAAGGATCACATCAACAGGTGCCATGACTTTTTGCTTCATCCAAGCAATTGAGCGTGGGCATGCGACTACATATGGGAGTGTGCTCAGTTCAATGCGTACTGCCATTCGGAGTACTGGAAGTAATGACCTTGGTGGTGGTGCTGTGACATCTCTCCTCACCATGCTTGTGACAGGAGGCAGTGTTGGTGGTGGGCTAAGACAGGTATTCGCTTGCTATATTGTTTAGTTAATATATGGTGTCATACAGTGAAAGTCCTTCTACGTGTGATATTTACTCTCAAATTCTGTGCCTGTTGCCTTGGGATTTTTTTTTTTTTTTAATGACCCTATTTGTCAGTTGCAAGTAATTTCCAAGCATGAGTATGCACCATTTACTCTTAAGTCAAAGGTCATCAGATGTGTATAATTACTATATGCAATTCTATGATGTATGAAGTCTTCCTGATTTTATGCAAGCAATGATTTTTCAGTACTTTAAACTCATTTTCCGTTGTGTTTTTATTTGTTTACAGGAGCCACAGTTGACTGCCTGCCAGACATTTGATGTGTATACAAAACCTTTCTCCCTGTGATTTTTTATGTTCTATCTACAGATTTATTAGTTAGAAATTAAATATTATATTGAGGAAAGGGTTTTTCTTTATTGTTGAAAACACATTGCTTATAATGTATTTTATTGATGGAACAAGCTTTGTGTCTCCAAAGTCCAAGCCCCATATTTTATACATGACATTCATGCAGCAACTTTGACCTGAAATTTCATTTTCATTTTCATTTTCATTTTTTGGAAAATATGTTCTTATGAGTTATAACCAGAGAAACTACCTCAGTGAATTGAACAATACCTCATATCATGTACAAAAGTAACTGCCATTTCCTGGAGACATTAGACATAATATTAGTTACAGAAAGAAGCATATGAAAGAAGCAAAGGTTACAGCTTTGTATAATATCATTGGTTTAATGACTTCATACCCTTCGAAGAATGTACTTACGTTTGTACATTTAAGGCGAGAATCGAATAAAATATCAGTGCTTTACCCTCTGGCCTCTGCTCCCATCTCCTTAGGTAGGCTATGAAATCAATGTCCTGAAAATCCAGGAAGACTAAATTTGAGACTTAATCATTGAAAAGGAGTTGAAGATTCTTATTTATGGCTATAAAACAATCATATAATAAAACACACTCAGCCCTACCTCCCTGTCCTCAGTCATCATGACTCTGGCCATCATCTTCTTAAACAACAAGCTACAGCAGAATAGGACCCTTCCAACATATTAATGCAATATGGAATTCCAGAGGGGCTATGTACTGGAAAACTTTTAGACATGAATTTCTGTGAAGAACTGTCTTCACACCAAATGGAATTTCTTAGTTGATAAGAAATTCTGGTCCCCAGTGGTTAGTGTTGATTGAACAAATCAACCAATAGTGGCCAACTAAATAGAATCTTTAGAAACTTTAGTCAGCATCAGCCGTAAAGAACCTCACCAAGTTAGCCACAGGAAGCCAGAACAAAAAACTTTATGCTCCCATCTATTTGGATTCTGGCGTTTGGAAAGTGAATGGCTGTTGTTGTTGTTGTTGTTGTTGTTTTTTTTTTTTTTTTTTAATTAATTAATTAAAATATTTATGTGAGGTGAATAGTTTCAAACCCTCTATTATGTGTTAAGTAATGTTAAAGATCTATTTGTTTTGACAAAAAAACATTTTATTTTACGTTATAAAAAAGACATACATATGGATCATTTTAAGTCGCGGTCTAGTCTAAGTTTCTATTTGAAGTTAATTTTTTTGGCTTTCTAGTGTTGCCTTTTGCTGAAGGTGGATTAAAGTAAACTTAAAAAAAATGTATAAAATTTTTTTTAGTGTACTCCCTTGCCCTTGGGTTAAAGGGCACCCCCACCCACAAATGGGCGGGTAGCCATTACAAAATGTATAAAAAAAAATAAAAAATAAAAAATTGTGTTTTAAAAGGCGGTGTAAAAACAAAAATAAGCTAAAAGGAAAAAACTAAACGAATAAGCTACTTAGGCCTTTGCCTAGCGCCGCCCATCATCATCATCATCATCATCATCATTATTATTATTATTATTATTATTATCCCAAAATTGTGGGCTATAATTGGTTTCATCCAAAAAGAATTAAAAACAAAGCATTGGTGGGCTCTCTCCCACATCCAAGATGGCCCCCAAAGTTGTGAGATAATAAATATTTAATCCAATTGAAACCTTACACATTACTTTAACCCAAAAAAAGAAGTTGTGAGTTTGCAAAAATTATCATTCATTGTCAATTTCCCATAATTTGTCAATTTCCCATAATGATTTGAGTTTTTAATTTTTGTAAACCAATCTATAACATGATAGATTGTCAGCATTAGCTCTCGATATTCCAAATGATTACACTCTAAACAACCTCTCTCTCAGTCAAAAAAAAAAAAAAAAACCTCTTTCTCTCTCAACACCTAAATCAAACATGAAAAATTAGATTTAGGTTTTCTTTTACCATGATCGCTTTACCAAAAGTAAAGTAAAAATCATTTTTAGAAAATAAATAAATAAAAATTTCATATCTTTTTGTTAAAATTTATACCTAAACTATAATATTTGACTCTCTAATATGAAATTAATTTTGGTTTGACAAGTATTAATTAACCAAGTTATGTGTTGAATCTGTCTTTACTTCAATAAGTTGAAACCATATGGTGATTTTATTGTTAAGTAAAGTTGCAATAGTATTTTTGATAAATTAATTCTACTATTGTATTTTTTTTAATTTTATCTTTGTGATAATATTTTGTGCATCTTGAGTTCAAAGAGAAGATATAATTAGAAATTTTAAAATCTTGATTCAATTAAAAGTTATAAAATACATTATGTCAACAATATATTTGCCAAGTATTTTGTCAAATATAATATAAAATGATATGTTTTTCCCCAACTCATTACGCTCGTCAAATGTCAATATAATCACCCTTGACTGACGCTCTAAGTCGAAGCCAATCCTGCTTGGCTTATGACCAATGTTCGCCCCTAATCTCTCCTTAAATTGTTTCACTTATTTTCACTAAAATTGATTAGTGTATTGCACCTAATTACCAATAAAGAACATGTAATTTAATCATAGAATTGGTAAAAGAGAGAAACCATTCGCATTTGAAGGAAAATTCTAATATATATATATATATATATATATTGAGTTAAGAGGGGAAAGAAGAACACTCATTTAAAGGAGATACACTACACATCGCTCATTTGATGTAAGGTATTTCGTATATATTTAAAAGAAATTTATTCTAGATAATATATATATATTAGTTTATTCTAAAAGAAATTTATTCTAGATAAAATATTAATTTAAAGTGAAATTATAAACTTTTAAAGCCCCAATTCCTTATATATTTCACCAAATCCAGTATTTAATTACATGTTCTCTCATACATACTACATTGGTAGGGGGCTTCTGCATTCAGGTTTTAAAAACTGATACTCAAAAATCATTGTGAAAATCTATTATTAAAAACTCCGAAATGATGATTTCTAGTTTAATGTAAAGATCTTATATGCGAGTTTAATAAAATATTTGATCCTAAGATAAATTAGTCAAATTGTGTGACATCTTATAAGCAATAAACATCTACTCATTCATTCAATAATGACCGATATGATGCTAAAGCTCAAACTGTAACGAGATCCATCTCATGACACAACAAAACCAAAAAGTAAAATAAAAGTTGGAAACTTAAAATTCTGATGCTCAATTGAACCTTTCATAATTGCAGTTAACATTTCAAGAATAATATTAAGACATGGACAAAGAAACCGAATATATAATCCCCACCCACCCACAGAAAAATATTTCTTGGATATTACTAAGTACCCTAAAGCACTAGAGAATAATTCCTCTTTCATTTTTTTTTCCTTTCCTTAAAAGATACAACGAGCATCACTATCCTCTAAATAAATTTATCTAATTTCCTTGAACTGTTGTTAGGATTCGGAGGTCGAAAATCCTCTATGCGCAAATTGGAGTTTTTGCGGAGTTCATTTAAGACAGAATCTCCTTTCTCTGATTTTATTACCTCCAAGGTGCTTCCAAGAACATCTGCTGCAAGCCCGTATTCTAGCAAATAACCTGGCTCCTCTCCTCCTTGGTATATTAGCCGCCCGATCTCACTCAAAGGGACCACATTTTCTGTAATGACTTTCGCAAAGAGATGACCAAGAAACTCTGGAGCTCTTGGGGCATCATTTACGGCATCCTCCAGATTAGTCATAACAGATTCAAACCTGGCCAGATGGGAGAAAAACAGCAGCAAGTAAATAAAACACCAAATATAAATGACAGACAAATACAACTATGATTGACAAATTATTAGATATTTTTTACCCTTTGATGAGCTGGGCTTGATTCAGAACACCATCACGAGACTTCGTAAGATTGACTAGAAGCTTAGTCAAAACATCCCTTTCCATGTCCTTCCTCTCAAATGAATCTGTGACCCATAGAGATACCATTGATGGATGGAAGCTTGGGGCATTCATGTCTCTTATGCACAATTCAACTTCCTTCTCGTCTCTGGCACTGAAAGTTGAATGACTTTCGTTCAATATATCGATAAATACAACAGAATGACCTATGGAATCTATATTATAAATAACAAGGCTATATATCATAACCATGCCAACAGTTAAAACTACAGGCATCTGAATTCCCTTAAGCCATTTGCAACCAAACATGAGAATGCTCGGGAATCCTTCCTAAGAGATTACCCTAAACCAAACAACTAGAAAAAGTAATAAAATGACCTTCACTTTTGCCAAAAACCTAATTCAAACAGCAGGTAAACAACTACTACATATTATTTATTCCGTCTCTTTACTTTGAAAGCCAAAAGTATAATGAATATTCAAATGCCTCACAAATGAATCAACGAACCCCTCGTAGAAAATAGAACTAGCCAGGCAAAAAATAAAAATAAAAACAGCACTGCCATGGAATTTATTAACTAATATAAGGTTCACACAGTCTCATCTAAATCATTTTAGAAAATCTTTTTATTTTTTTTAATTTTTTTATTATAGGTCAATCATTTTAGAAAAACTTAACATATGACAAAGCATTACCACACAATTATAAGATATATTACTCATAACCTAGTCATTAGTTTATGTGTACCTTAGGTGCAGTACCTTAAGTTCCCCAATTAAATTCAAACACCTAGTTGCATTGACCAAGAAAACAAAAACAATGTCATCTTTTCCAAGGATAATCAAATTTGATACACCCAAGTGTTTATAATTTAATTGGGGAACTTAATGTACTGTATCTAGATTTTACCCTTTCAAAAAAAGTTTCTAAAAACTGTCTATAGAACCCCACCCCCACCCCCCCCAACACACCCACAAAAAAGAAAAAGAAAAAAGGCATACAAAATAAGATGTTTTCAATGGTTTTATTTATCTTAAACTTAAAACACAAAACAATTTGGACATTTCAATTAATGACGTAATAGAAAACATGACTTCTGCTAGAATTAAATAGACATGTCCAACACCGTCTAGATTGTTGAGGATTCATAGCCAATCCAAAAATATTTGGGACTACAAGTTGGTGGTTGTGAAAACACAAACCAATTTCAGAAAACACCATTTTGGTGCTTTCAAAACAGTCATTTGGTATTACAATTTTCAAAAATCCATATCTCCCCACCCCCATCCCAACCCCAAAAAAAAAAGGAAACCAAATGATTTGTCGTGCATGTCTTTTAAAGCTCAGACAACAGTTCCAAACAAACCCAATATTTACTATTAGTACTTTCCATAAAAGCAGGCTAAGATTCTTCCCAAACTAATTGGGGGGAAAATGCTGGTGAAACAAGTTAGGAAGTGACAAATGAATTGCATAAGACAATTCTTAAGAGAACAAAGTTAGATTAAATCACAGTTACAATATTGCCATGGTAGAGGAATTAGAACCATGATCTACTTGATAGAATCCCATAATTTGTTGTCAGCCAAAAATTGGGGTAATTGGACTAGCTATTTGGTTTTAAGAAGAGAGGGAAGGGGGGTGGGGGAAGAGAGAGGAAGAAACAAGCTCAAGTTCACATCAATTAAACCAAGAAAATCCCCGTTAAAAATACTAGTTGTACAATCGGCACAAATAGTTACTTCCAAATCTAAACAATCTAATGAAACTTGCTTATTTCCAAAGCTGCCATTTTATCATTCCACCCTCCTCAGGTCCAAATGTGATAAGCAGTACCCAAGGAGCCATCAAAACACTTTTTGCCACCACATTCATAAAAGAAGTCTCAAAACAAACAAACTGGACATCTCAATTTTTTTTTTTTTTTTTGATAAGTAACTGGACATCTCAATTTATTTGAACTTTTAGCTCAATTTTTTTCTCTTCTCTAAAGTTCCACGGGAATAAATTGAAATACTAATCCTATCTCCTATCTATACAAAACAAATAGGTAGAAAGGGAAGGATAGCTATATTACTTCATTTGACAACACAACATTATGGACATCTGTTGCAAAGTATAATAAATCCATACAAAAAAAAAAAGAGCACAAAGGAAAGGATAGCCATAATACTTCATTTGACAACACTCAACGTTATGGACATCAGTTGCAAAGTATAATAAGCAAACAACTCAGTACTTGAATCAGGTAATCAAACAATATGGAAATTGAAACATAACACATAAACTTTACACTAGCATACATATGATGCTAGTTTCTCTAAAGTTAACTTAGAGAAAAAGAACTGGAATAAACAGGAAGATAGATGCATGCATAGGACATGAAGATACCTGTAAAATTCTTTAATTGCTGCAATGGACATATCTTTAAGGCGTTCTTCAGGCAGCTTTTCTGAAGGAACATTTTGGGGAACAGCGGCTCCCTCCATGCGTGGAGTTGGTGAAGTGACAACTGATCTATCAAAACTCCGATCGGGATTCTTTAGGTCTCTGTTACCAAAATTTACATTACGCTCTTGAGGGCTTGATTGGTCATAAGCTGCTGGGGCAGCAAATCTATCTGGAAAAAATCTTGGAACGAGTTCCTCTCTTGGGCCATAAGTTGTCCGCTCCGACACCATACTGTAACCATTCAAGCCAACTGCCATTCTTCGGGGGTCTGCAGCACCAGGAGATATTTCAGCTGCAAGAGCACTTGACATTGCTGGTGGTCCTCTAATTGACATTCCTCTTGCAAGACCACCTTGAGGTCCAAGAGTAATAGAATCATCACCAATAGGTCTTTGAGGCAAGGGAACAGATAAGGTCCTAGCCTCATAAGGCACTCTGTCCTCAAACCGAACATCTTGACCACCTACTCCACGAACCTGACTAGGCAGGCCACGGAAACCACCCATCTGCGCACTTGAAGGAGACAACATAGTTGACCCTCTTGAACCAAAATCCATAGGTGTCCTTCTTGTTGAAGTGTTGATGTTTCCTCGGCCCCCCAACCTGCTAGTTTGTGCCTGTCGTTCTTGAGCAGCATCTCGGTGCACTTCCTCAATCTTTTTCGGCCCTTCAACTTTCCTCCGTTGTTGCCATTTATTCTTTCTCAAATCAATTGAATCCTTCAACATGAACCTGACCCTAGAAGATAAATTCATATTGTTGGAGAACGCCTTCATTCTCTCAAAATATGCATCCATATTCTCCTTGGCTTTGGAATGGTCGATCATCTCTCCAATAGTACTCATCAATTTGCACAAAGCTTCGATATCTTCTTCATCAGGATTAGGATTATCATACTGACCCAGCAACTTCTGGATGCATGCATGCATTATTCGCTCAGTCAACATTTTCTTCTTGTACAGCTCCCCAATTAATCTAATGTTACCCAACATTCGTCTTCGAGCCTTAATTCTCTTTTCTTCTCTTTCCTCTGCAGACTGTTTGATCTCACCCTCTTCATCAGCTTTATTAGCTTCTTCTTGCTCTCTTTCCCCTCTCTCAAATTCCTCCTGGCACTTATTCAAAAGCACCCTCTTAAAAGTTATCTTTTCATTGTCTTTGCTGAAATCAGGCAATTCCAAGGAAAGATGACTACAGAAATTGGCATACATTTCACAGAAAGTAGGTTCCATTAAAGCTTTGTCAAAGATCTGTGAGATGACACCAGTTAGAGTGTCAGGATTGTCAATGTTTACTGCTTTCACTTGTTCGAAAAGTTTATCAAAGTTCTGAGGAGTTAGCTTGTTCAAAATAGCTTTCAACTGCCTTTGCTTTGCCTGTTCCTCATCCGTCACTTTACCCACTTCATACTTCCTCTCAGCTTTGTGCATCATCTGTAATGGAGTATGAGGAGAAGGAAATAAACCCTTCTGTTGAATATTGGCATTACGCAGCCACCTGTCAGCATCAGGGCTGTTTCTAGGCATTCCACCCTGAGAACCCATGGAGGGACCAGAGAGGATTCCTCCGGGGTACTGCATAGGTGCCTGTCCACGTGGGTTCCTGAGAACACCATAATTGCCTCCTGGGCCAGGTCGAAAACCTGTATTACCTCCATAAACAGGAACAGGATCCAAACGCACATCACGAATTGCAAAATGACCAGGTAGTCTACCCCACCTCTCCTCTTCACCCATACTATTACTACTACCACGACGGTCTAATCGATTTCCCCCACTTGGCCTGTCTACAATTCTACCTGGACTAGGGTATGAATCACGTTCAACAAGATGAGAGAGATTCAAATTAGCACTCATCAAGGCCTCTATATCAGATGTAATCTCAAAATCCTCAGGGAGATCAGAGCATTGCTCAGAAAATTTCAAGAGGAAATCTCGGGAATACTTCTTGGCCATACTTCCATCTCCATCATGGCCATAATGAACCAGTCCTCCATGAATTAGCTGTCCATCATCTGAAACTTCTAATTTTGGAGTAGACAAGTCAGCAGCATCTTCCCAATCATCGGGCTCGGCTTTGTTCAGTCCACCCTTTTCACTAGCAACAGCATCTACTTCAACCGCATCAGCAGGTGCCTGCTTCTCATTCACACAAGTAGAAATGCTCTCAGTATAATCTGTAGACAAAATAGTTTCTTTCTTTTCCTCTGGGCCTTTGTAAGCATTATAAAGATCAGAGGTTGTCCCGGCAGCATCAGCTTTCAGACAAATTTCTTTCCTCTTCTTCTTTGTTGCTTTAGAAGTAACCTTTGCCTTATTCTGATCAAGGATAGGTTTATCCTTAGCACCTGATGCTGGCAAAGGGGCCAATCCACCACCAATGATCTCTGCATCTTCCCCTTCATGTTTTGAAGTTGCTTCCTTAAGATCAGGGGCTGGAATAGGAGCAGACTGCTGATCTGATGTACCAGACATTGTACCAATCTCATTACTACCTATGCTGTCACTTCTGCTTGAAGAGGCATCTACAGTAGAGGTCTTCTCACCATGAGAGCTTCCAACATCAGAAGAACCCAAATCAGTGGAGTTCAATATCTCTAAATTATCAGTTGTCCCATCAATTTCTGCATGATGGCTCACGGGTTCATCCAGCCGCTTCTGTGCAGTCTCTATGGTTAAGACCTTGTCACTTACTACCTTCAAACCAGAATCATGTCCAGATTGTTTTACCTCTTTATTAAATTCTGAGGATTTTAAAGAGATAGGTTCTGAAGATATCTCACTACTGTTGATAACTTGTGTGGACCCTGGAGGTAAACTGTTTTCTCCTTGTTCATCTTTTCCTACAGTTTCATTTACCAATTCCTCATCTTGTGAAGAGGATTTGTCTAGCTTAGCTTGATGAACAGTTTCAAGCGTATCAACAATGATCCTGGCACCAAAAATTTCAGATGAAACACTATAGGAGGCTTCTACAACAGTGTCAGACTTTAATTCAGATGCATCAGGAGTACCACCACTAACATTTGACAGTGATTGTTGGGTTGATGAAACACCTTCACTAGTTACAGGTGTAGGTGTAGCAACAGTCGGTTTAGCTTCTACAGTACCAAAAACTCCACTGCCGGAAGATATATCCTGCTCCAGGGCCTGAGAAGGCAAACTTGAGATTGAAGCAGATTGACTGCCAACCTGTGAAAAGGAATTAAATTTTTGCAATACAGATTAAGAAGAAATTAAAAAAAAAAAAAAAAAAAAGATACTAATTGAAATTGAAAGAATATTAATGGAAAAGGTAGTAGAAGAGTAAAGCATAAAAGTACCTGATGCTGTGATTGGATAAGTCCTTTCTTGCTTATCTTCTTTTGATAATCTTTGATAGAGTTTGACCTACTAAGAGTTTCCCTTCGTCTGCCTTCATTGATGGGCACAACTGGTACAGATTCCTCGGATGGAGAAACTGAAGCAGAAGAAGATGGATTCGATACAAGGCCCTCAGAAGAAACTGCAGCAGATACTACCACAGACTGTTTAGTAGCCACTGGCAACGACTTGGAGGCCAATGATTCAGTAACTTCCCTTTGAGGATGAGATGAGCTGACTTCCCCAGATGGCCTCACATGTTTAGTAGGTTCACTCTTTTCAACACCATGTGAGCTTTTTGGCAGCAATGAGTCTGCAACCTTTTCCCCGAGAGAACCAGGAGTTGGCTTTACTGTAATTGGTATCACTGTTGGTGGAGCAGAGGAGATTATATTATGTACATCACGAGAATGTTCCAAGTTTGGTAGATCTGCAGTGACATGCATTGGGGTCCCAGTCTTATTTACAGGTAGGGAATTAAGAGGTGATGGATTCATGTACGCCATGTTTTGGGGATTCTGGCCAACTGGATAATTAAATCTCGGTGCTTGAGAATTGGGTGCTAACTGGCTACTTGTTAAAGGAACAGAACTTTGAGGCGGATAGAACATAGAACCAGCATTGAAAGAATTGGGATTATAAAAGTTAAGAGGATGAGAAGGTGCAAATGATGGAATAGGCTGGGATTGAGGAGGCATATTAGAGAGAGACCTAGGAGCCGATGATCCACCATCTGAATAAGAATCAGTTCGTTTGTCAAGCCTCAACTCTTCATGTGTATCTGGATGAGTAATCTTAACAGTAGTTTTACGGGGGCCACCAAATTTTCCTCCCTGCTGCTGGGGGTATGGTGGGGTCATGCCCATTCCCATGTTGCCTAATTGAGGGGGCAACTGAGGACCCATTTGAGCAGTGTACTGGCCTTGATGAATGATTCCCTGCTGCATAGGATGGGGTTGGAGAAACACGGGCGGTTGCACTTGTGGCGCATTTGCCATTGATAAACCCATGGGCAACTGCATTTGAAGTGGAGCGGCTGTCATACCCTGGGATTGAAGCTGTTGGTTAGGGCCAGCAAATTGCACAGAAACCTGTGGCTGGTGATACTGCATTGGCATGGACATCCCACCCATAGGAGGAAGTACAGGAGGCTTCTGAGGTTGACTTGCAGGTGGCGCAGGCGAGACTTGCACATCCTTTTTAACCTTTGGCACTGAATGAGCCTCCCCAGTATTAGATTTTTCAGCAGCAACTGCATCCTTCCTCGGGAACTGCTGCTTGGGTGCAGTAGGAATTGGCAATGGAGGGGGAGGTCTAAAGGAATCATGACGTGCCTGCCGGTCAAAAAAACACAGAAAGGTTTGTTGTCAAATTACAAGCACTCAATGTCATAAATTTCCAACATTCAAAATTGAGTAATTGAATTATCCCAACACCAACAATTGAAGCACAAAGGAAATGGCAAATAAAAATATGCCAAGTTTTAATAGTACATTGTATAAAGCTCCAAACTAATTGAAAGAGAACAGGAAGGGAGGTTAGGGGGCTACCATTAAGCATCAGATTTTCAATAGACAAGCAGGTCAAAAGATGAAATAGGAAAAGGGTAAGTAAAAACCTGATCTCGTTTCTGCTCATCCAAATTTGGGGGTGCTGAGCTTGTCCGGGCAGGAACCTACAACCACAAGATAAAAACAATCATTCAAATCTACAAAAATAATATTAAAAAAAAAAACTACCAAGCACCATGCACTTTAGGGAAAAGAAAAAAAAATATATAACAACGTTGATTTAGTAAATGTGAGATCATAAACATACCTGCATCCCATTCATGAAACCAGGACTTATGGACCCAAACTGGAATGGGTAAGGCTTAGAAGCATCTCCTGGGGCTGATCAATAAATAAATAGCATATCATTAGTAACATTGGGCTAGAACTACTAATCACCATCAAGAGAAACCAACACTGATAGTCTCCCACATTATAACAAAATTCAAGAACTATATCTGATGCATCTAAATAACACATACCCTTTACGGGTGTTTTGGGAGCTGCAGCCGGGTCAGAGCTCATGGCGGAAGATTGAGAAGTTGGAGCCTTCGGAACAGGCCGGGTGCTTCTCTGCACAGCAGCTGCTGGTGCTGGTGGCTCAGCTGGCTTGGCAGCTGCGCTTGTAACCGGCGCATCAGCTGCTCCTATCAACACCCAAATAAAAAAAAAACCATTAAACTCAACCACACTCGCTTTTTTCTCAATTATAACAAAAACCCATCAACATCCTCCAATCAAAGACACAATTTTTAATCCATACCATGTAATTGGGGGTGTACATGGGAACCATTCTGTACAACAGCAGCAGCAGTAGTCCGTGGCGTAGACGCGGCAGCAGCATTGGTCGTAGCACTAGAGTCCAACGTAGTAGACGGCGAATTCACACTAGCAGTAGGCACATGTGCCCTAGATTGCCCTCCCTGAGCATTATTGCTACTCTTCTTATAACTAAAAAAACACAATAAAAAAAATCCCAAAACAAAAAAAAAAAAAAAACAACAATCATCAAAACCTCAAATCACAAATCACCACCATTAACAACAAAAAAAAAAAATCAAATTGCAAACCCTAATTACAAACCAAACCAAAAACAAAAAACAAAAAAAAGTAAAAACCAAAACTTTGGAAACAAAAACGGAAACCCTAGACAGAGAGAGAGATGACCTGCGAGAGTTGGAGGAATTGTAGGACGGAGAAGGGGCGGGCCCACCGCCGCCCTTACCGTACGCGCCTGAGGAGCTCCGCTGCTGATTGGAGCTGGAGGATCGCCTATCGGTTTTCCTATACTGCGTCGTTTCAATCTTCTCCGACCTGTTTGATTGATTGTAGGACATATATCCCAATCCGTAAGATTCCCCCTCCGATATTTTTATTTTTCCTCTATACAAAATTTTCTCTGTAACCAAACAAGATCCAACCACAACAATTAACAACAACGAAAACAAACTGCAACGAGCGTAATCAAAAAACAGAAACACAATCGAGAGAGTTAGAGAGAGAAAGTTTAGAGTACCTGAGGAGTGAGAGAGAGAGAGAGAAAAAAAAAAACCGAAATTAGGGTTTATTGGGCGCTCATCAGAGATGTTGAAAGAGAGAGAAAGGAGGAGAGAGATGAAAAAAAAAGAAAAGAATGTAAATTAGAGAAGGTTTATTTTGTAAAGAGTTTTTAATTAAAATAGGAAAAAAAAAAGTTTTTTTTTTTTTCTGTTTTAATTAAAAATATTTTTTTTTTAATTTTTTTTGTTTTTGTTTTTAGAGAGAGAGAGGTGAGGGTGTGTATATATGCGGTAACAAACTGAGCAGCGAAGGGAGGTGGTCAAAACTCAAAAGGGGGAGGGAGTAGGTTTTTTAGGAGATCAGAGATCTTCTCGCTCTAGCTTTCTCTCTCATCAACTCTTTTTTTTTTTTTTCTTTTTTTTTACTCTTTAATGGGTGCTCGATTGTACTCGTTGAGGATAAATTAGAAGTGTTCTTTCTATATATTGAAACCCATTGAGATCAGGACACGTAGAATGTTTTATTGACTCCTTAAAAACACTAAAAATGAACGGATCATTTTTTCTTATTTTTCAATTTATTACATTAGAAAAGCTTCGGGTTAGTTTTCTATGCACTGAAAACACATGGAGATATAGACATGTAGAATGTTTTACTGACTCCTTAAAAACATTCAAAAGACGAAATGAATTACTTTTTATTAATTTTTCTTCCCATTTTTCAATTTTTTACATTAAAAAGGCTTTGGTTTAGTTTTCTATACATTAAAACCCATTGAGATCCTGACACATAGAATGTTTTACTAATTCCTTAAAAACACTCAAAAATGAATGAATCACTTTTTATTAATTTTTCCTATTTTTCAATTTATTATTTTAAAAAGGCTTCGATTTAGTTTTCTATGAATTGAAACCTGTTGAGATTCGGACACATAGAATCGATTTAGTTTTCTATGAATTGAAACCTGTTAAGATTCAGACACAGAATGTTTTACTGACTCCTTAAAAACACTCAAAAATGAATGAATCACTTCTTCTTAATTTTTCCTTTTTTCAATTTATTTTTCTATGAATTGAAACCCGATGAAATCCAAACACATAAAATGTTTTAGTGACTCTTTAAAAACACTCAAAAATGAACGAATCACTTTTTATTAATTTTTCCTATTTTTCAATTTATTACTTTAAAAAGGCTTTGGTTTAGTTCTATGCACCGAAACTTGTTGAGATCTGGACACGTAGAATGATTTACTAAGTCCTTAAAGACACTATTAAATGAATTAATCACTTTTTATTTATTTTTCCTATTTTTCAATTTATTACTTTAAAAAGGCTTCGGTTTAGTTTTTTATGCACCGAAACTCGTTGAGATTTGGACACGTAGAATGATTTACTGGGTCCTTAAAAACACTAAAAAAAAATGAATGAATCACATTTTATTTATTTTTCATATTTTTCAATTTATTACTTTAAAAAGGTTTCAGTTTAATTTTTTATGCACTAAAACCCGTTAAGATTTGGACAAGTAGAATGATATACGAAACCCTTAAAAACACTCAAAAATGAATGAAACACTTTTTTATTAATTTTTCCTATTTTTCAATATATATGAGATTATGAGGCTTTTCGTCGGTTGAAGGCTACCATTACTTATTACTTTTGGTTTGGAGTTCTTTTCTTTAGTTGGAGTTGTAGTAGGGCCACGTGTTGTTGAACCATGAGGGTAGGAGTGAGAAATTGGGTTAGAAAGTGGGATGTGGACGAAACTTAGATGAGAGGTTTTACTTTGGAGAAAGGAATATTTCAGATAATGGAGAGTATTTTGTGGAAAAGGTATTTTTGACATAAAAAGGTAGTTTCATTGAATAGTTTGGACAATGTGTATGGCAAATTTGGGAATTTGTGGGATTTCAAATTTCTTAATCACATTGGAAAATCAATCGTTTCATATCAATTATTATGTAGTTCGGTTTGGTTTCATGGCTTTGGGCTATTGTATTTATCAAAAGAGGTTGATATGGTTGGAATAATAATTGTATGGTTTTATTTATTTATTTATTTTTTCCCATTATTAGTAGGTAGGAGTAAATCTAGAGTTCAAATCACATAATAAACGTGTATAAATAAAATAATTCAAACAATTGACCAAAATAAATTTTAGGCAAAAAGTCATTCTATCTATCAATTTTTTTTTTTAACAAAAAACAAAAGGATTATGTTAACGAGTGCCCTTAGAATATTAGTTAACAATCCATTTTAGGAAAGTTTTGACACCACTTTTATGAGAAATGAAAAAATCTGTCAAATCACCGCATACCCTTGGTACGGTAGTCACTTTACAAGTATAAATGCTTGTGGGGTGTGGGGGGTAAGAGATGAGGTTCAAGTGTCAAAAAAGGAGTTTCACACACATATACACTTAGATTAGGCTAGAGTAGAAATTCTATATTGTATAAAAAATAAATAAAAAAACTGTAAAAGCATTAATTGTTTTTTTTTTCTTTCTCATAAAAACTTTTTTTAAATGGATTATTAACTAATACCTTAAAGACATTCGTTAGCATTTCTCAAAACAGAAAATAGAAGAACTACAATTTTCTTTTTCTTTTTCATGTCCACTAAAAGTTTAAAAATAGAAAAACTATAAACTTTCTTTTCTCTCTTTAATTGGTCCTCACAAATGAGTGAATGACAATTGAGATTTACTATAAAAGAAATCAATTATATTGATAAGACCTTAAAGTTATAAATATTACTGATATGGAAGGGATTTGATGATTGATATTTTTAGAGATTTTGAAATATTGATTTTTTTTTTAATTTTTTTTATAAGATAATTCTATAGTTATAACGTGTAACGCTAGGAGAGAGAGAGAGGGAGAGGTATTTGAACCCTAGACATTTTTGTTAGAAACATGTGGATGTACTTAGTTAGAGCTCCAAAGTTGTTAGCATTTTGCAAAGTGATTTTAACAAGTCTATGCATAAGGTTTGTTACCTACACTTATCCAACTATGTATATGTTCTATACTTTTGGAATGTTTTGGCAAACTGATGCTTCTATAAGAGGTGTCCATCTTACTGGACAGAAGTTGTTGCTTGAAGATGTGGTGAAACATTATTGGTAATTTGGTATAATTGGTGTTGAAACAAAGATTCTTGGTGGGTTTTAAACTGTGGATTCAACTTATAGGCAATGCATCAACTACAACTAGGCAGCCAATTTTAAGAGAAGAGGTGAGGTCAGGTGATAGACCATGAGACTGAGCATTTTTCTTTTTGGGCTTCGATGGTGCATTTAGGCTTTTTACCAATTGTTTGGGGCTAATTTGTTCACAGCCCAACAAAATAGGCCCAAAGAAATGGACTCCATGCATTTTGGACTTGAAAATCTCTCAAGGCCCAATCAAAATAACTAGAAATAGGGAGTGCAGCCAACTTGCCCAAACTGACTCGACCCAACCCAACCCACCGGGTTGGGTCGGTTTTTAAGGCTTAGTGGGTTGGGTTGGGTTGGGTTATAAATTTTTTTTGATAGTGGGTCGGGTTGGGTTTGGATCATAAAATTTCAAACCCGCCAAACCCAACCTGACCCACCCATATATTATATATATAATTAATAAAATTTTTAAAACAACGAGCTCTTCCTATCTTATATAAAAGTCAATTAGTTCACACAAATCCTAATAAATTACTATTGTTGTTTAGTTATTAGTGTTGTTTGCCTTTAAGGAGTTTCATTGATACTAATATTTGGGTTTTTTTTAATATATTTATATTTATATTTTTTTTACTCAATTTAATAATAATAATAATAATAAAAAATTTGTCAAACCCATGATTTCAACCCGACCCATGTGGGTTGGGTTGGACTTATGTGATAAATTGGGTTGTGTTGAATTTTTTTTGACCCACCATGGTGGGTTAGGTCAAAAAATCCCCTTAACCCAACTCAACCCGACCCATACACATCGCTAACTAGAAAATATGGGATTTGATAGGTGGATAGCCCAACCCAAAGTATAATAATTACCATCAATTTCTTAAGTTTTCTTATTCTTCTTTTCTTTTGGTCTTTTATGAAATAATAATGAATTGTTTACTTTTTTTCTTTTCTTTTCTTTTTCATTTTTACAAGATTGTCACTTTTTTTTTTTTTTTTTCTCAAGGATCACTTCAAAACTTATAATGTTAAACAGTTAAAAGTAAATATTCAAATTATTTTCATATATACAACTAAAATGATTTCAATTTGAAAAAGAATGTCTTGGGGAAGTGGTATAGTAATAGTATAATTTACAGATTTTAAAAGGAACCCACTGTTTAAAGTTTTAAAGACAAAGAACACAAAAATTATTAATATTCAAAGAATTTCTACAAGTTTATAAGGGGCCCAAAGGATCATTGCCCCCATGGATTGTTCTTCTTGGTGTTAATAGTTCAATATGGTAATGGTTTTAGGTATTTGTTTTGAATTTCAAGTCTTAAGTTGTGGGTTTTGCCACCTCAACACTTGTATTAAGATTAAGTGTCTTCTCTACTCCTAACATGAAGATAAAATCCTAACTCGCCCCATCAAGAGCCATTTTGAAATAAAGAATTAGAAGAGGAAAACTTGTTGTGTGCCAAGTGTGTGCGCTAATAATTGCTTATATGGATTGACACATGGTTGTCCGTGACATCAAGAGGTACGCAAATTAATAAAATCCCATTTATTAATTATAATTAATTGTGTTCTAATCACTAGCAAGTTTTGCCAAATCTTCCAGTATTTTGAGGAAGTTGAACAGGTTTAAGATGAAAATGAAAGGTGAAAAAAAGGGAAAGAAAAAAAGTTTGAAGCAATCAAATAGGTTAATAGCATGTTTCAGAGCCATGCTCTTAATTACATATATATACAAAGAAGTCCTTCTCATATGGATTTCTGGTTGACCAAAACACACACAGACTTGTATGAAAGTGATAGGTGCAAAGGTTATCTCAGACTCTCTGTGTCAACGGCATGGCTTAATCATCAAGTACCTGGTAAAGTGATGTGTTCATATATTTATAGCAACTCCAACTTCAACCAATCACATTGTTAATAGGTACATACATGTTAAGAAGTATTCTACGTAACTTTTAAACTGGTTTATCTTATATTAATTATTAAAATAGTTTAATTTAACTGAAACTCTATTACCAAGTTTCAAGGAATTTAAAATTCTGCTCCAACTAAAATCAATATATATCTTATTAATATTTTGGATATTTTAATATAAGTAACCATTTTATTTAAGTTTCAAAAAATTTAAAATTACACTCCAACTAAAATTCTATTGCCAACAATTTCAAGGAATTAAAAATAAATTTAATATTTATATTTTAATATAATAAAACTTTCATAGTTCACACTACATTCTGTCATTGACTGGTTCAATATATATGTATGCATTATAGAGTTAATTTAGAGTTTTAAGTGGCTTACTAATTTTTATATATATGATAGTTTTGATAATATTTTTTTCCTTTTAGATAAAATTTTCAGTTAATTTGTGAGCATACTACTAGTAGCTATATAAGGTAGTGCACAACATGAACATCTCTTTCTTTTTTTTCTTTTCTTTTCTTTTTTTGGTTTTGAGAAGAACCCAACATGAGCATCTTGATACCTTCTTAAGTAGGCAAGCAACATGAGCATAGAAATAGTTAAAGGCTAATGATTATGAAGAAAAACTCTAAATACTGAAATTGCAGGACAGTACATAAGATGTTCTAGTGATACCTTCATGAGCAAAAGAGGAAGAAGAAGAAGAAGAAGAAAAAAAATGATACATTGGAGCTTCTGGACGCAGATCAAAAAGTCACTATGTATGAATAAAATAACAACTAAAAAAACCAGTAGTTATCCTCAATGAGCAAAACTGTCTAATGACTAATGTTCACCATGATTTAGCAAAACAGCATTTAAAAAAGAACAATATATAGTGTAAGAAGATAAATTTGGTGAATCTCCTTTCCTATATATTTTAACAGTTAAGTTAGCACAGCAGCCTACAATATAAGTTGAAATCACACAATGGCATTAAAATCTTGAGAAGAAACTTATCTTAGCCAGCAACTGTCTAATGAGTTGTCCGCATAATCTGAAGTTAAGAGAACTTGATGGAACTAACAGGGAAAGTTTTAATCCTCTAACCATACATAATTGGTAAACAAAAAGCACAAATCTCCATAAAACAAGAAAGATAAACAGTAATGCCATGTTAAAGTCGAGTTAATAATTTAGGCAAGTAATGCATTTAAAAGGTTCAGTCTAGCTGTGTTTTCTTTTCTTTTAATTACATGAGGATATTCCATTTGAATTGGGTCTAATCACCATGCATGCAATCACCCACAAACTATGTACATTGCAAAAGACCAAGGGAATTGAACCTGTACATCTCTCTTGCTTATAACAAAGTACAAAAATAAGAAGAAAAATACTATAACAAAACTGATCCTAGCACCAAATTAGAACATGCCACTGCCACTTAAAAATGATAAATACAGATAACAACAGAGAGTTATGCCAATGAGAGAATGAGCGAGTGCTGTGCAGCTCGCAGCACTTGGAGCGTGAGCTCGGCTTCCCTTATTATTTGGTCGTTTGGTATGTATTGCCAAATGCCTAAAAGTTGCCTCTGGCGTTCGCAGAGCTGGTTCTCGACGCAGAGCTGGTTCTTGACGCGTTTGATTTCTTCTCCAAGTTGAGCAAGCCTTTGTGCCATAGCCATAGCAGATAAATTCATATCTCCAAGTTGAGCAAGCCTTTGTGCCCTAGCCATAGAAGATAAATTCATATTGTTGGAGAACGTCTTCTTTCTCTCAAAATATGCATCCATATTCTCCTTGGCTTTGGAAAGATCGATCATCCCTCCAATAGTACTCATCAATTTGCACTTATCATACTGACCAGCAACTTCTTGATGCATGCGATTCGTCTTTGAGCCTTAATTATCTTTTCTTCTCTTTCCTTCTCTTTCCTATGCAGACTGTTTGATCTCACCCTCTTCATCAGCTTTATTAGCTTCTTCTTGCTCTCTTTCCCCTCTCTCAAGTTCCTCCTGGCACTTGTTCAAAAGCACCCTCTTAAAAGTTATCTTTTCATTGTCTTTGCTGAAATCAGGCAATTCCAAGGAAAGATGACTACACAAATTGGCA
This sequence comes from Quercus lobata, assembly GCF_001633185.2. Lineage (NCBI taxonomy): Eukaryota > Viridiplantae > Streptophyta > Magnoliopsida > Fagales > Fagaceae > Quercus > Quercus lobata. The sequence continues at coordinate 26,533,727 of NC_044907.1, read as the reverse complement.
TACATTTCACAGAAAGTAGGTTCCATTAAAGCTTTGTCAAAGACCTGTGAGATGACACCAGTTAGAGTGCCAGGATTGTCAATGTTTACTGCTTTCACTTGTTCGAAAAGTTTATCAAAGTTCTGAGGAGTTAGCTTGTTCAAAATAGCTTTCAACTGCCTTTGCTTTGCCTGTTACTCATCCGTCACTTAACCCACTTCATACTTCTTCTCAGCTTTGTGCATCATCTGTAATGGAGTATGAGGAGAAGGAAATAAACCATTCGGTTGCATATTGGCATTACGCAGCCACCTGTCAGCATCTGGGCTGTTTCTAGGCATTCCACCCTGAGAACCCATACTACTACTACTACCACGAAGTAATAATCAAGATCCCCCACTCGGCCTGTCTACAATTCTACCTGGACTAGGGTATGAATCACGTTCAACAAGGTGAAAGAGATTCAAATTAGCACTCATCAAGGCCTCTATATGAGATGTAATCTCAAAATCCTTAGGGAGATCAGAGCATTGCTTAGAAAATTTCAAGAGGAAATCTCGGGAATACTTCTTAGCCATACTTCCATCTCTATCATGGTCATAATGATCCAGTCCTCCCTGAATTAGCTGTCCATAATCTGAAACTTCTAATTTTGGAGTAGACAAGTCAGCAGCATCTTCCCAATCATCGGGCTCAGCTTTGTTCAGTTCACTCTTTTCGCTAGCAACAGCATCTACTTCAACCGCATCAGCAGGTGCCTGCTTCTCATTCACACAAGTAGAAATGATCTCAGTATAATCAGTAGACAAAATAGTTTCTTTCTTTTCCTCTGGGCCCTTATAAGCATTATAAAGATCAGAGGTTGTCCCGGCAGAATCAACTTTCAGACAAATTTCTTTTCTCTTCTTTTTTTTGCTTGGTATTTCTTTTCTCTTCTTCTTCTTTTTGCTTGGTATATTTTGTACATCATGAGAATGTTCCATACTACTACTACTACCACGAAGTAATAATCGAGATCCCCCACTTGGCCTGTCTACGATTCTACCTAGACTAGGGTATGAATCACGTTCAACAAGATGAAAGAGATTCAAAGTAGCACTCATCAAGGCCTCTATATCAGATGTAATCTCAAAATCCTCAGGGAGATCATAGCATTGCTTAGAAAATTTCAAGAGGAAATCTCGGGAATACTTCTTAGCCATACTTCCATCTCTATCATGGTCATAATGATTCAGTCCTCCCTGAATTAGCTGTCCATCATCTGAAACTTCTAATTTTGGAGTAGACAAGCCAGTAGCATCTTCCCAATCATCGGGCTCAGCTTTGTTCAGTCCACCCTTTTCACTAGCAACAGCATCTACTTCAACCGCATCAGCAGGTGCCTGCTTCTCATTCACACAAGTAGAAATGCTCTCAGTATAATCTGTAGACAAAATAGTTTCTTTCTTTTCCTCTGGGCCCTTGTAAGCATTATAAAGACCAGAGGTTGTCCCAGCAGCATTAGCTTTCAAAAAAATTTCTTTTCTCTTCTTCTTTGTTGCTTTAGAAGTAACCTTTGCCTTATTCTGATCAAGGATAGGTTTATCCTTTCCACTAGCAACAGCATCTACTTCAACCGCATCAGGAGGTGCCTGCTTCTCATTCACACAAGTAGAAATGATCTCAGTATAATCTGTAGACAAAATAGTTTCTTTCTTTTCCTCTGGGCCCTTGTAAGCATTATAAAGATCAGAGGTTGTCCCAGCAGCATTAGCTTTCAAACAAATTTCTTTTCTCTTCTTCTTTGTTGCTTTAGAAGTAACCTTTGCCTTATTCTGATCAAGGATAGGTTTATCCTTTTCACTAGCAACAGCATCTACTTCAACCGCATCAGCAGGTGCCTGCTTCTCATTCACACAAGTAAAAATGCTCTCAGTATAATCTGTAGACGAAATAGTTTCTTTCTTTTCCTCTGGGCCCTTATAAGCATTATAAAGAGCAGAGGTTGTCCCAACAGCATTAGCTTTCAGAAAAATTTCTTTTCTCTTCTTCTTTGTTGCTTTAGAAGTAACCGTTGCCTTATTCTGATCAAGGATAGGTTTATCCTTTTCACTAGCAACAACATCTACTTCAACTGTATCAGCAGGTGCCTGCTTCTCATTCACACAAGTAGAAATGCTCTCAATATAATCTGTAGACAAAATAGTTTCTTTCTTTTCCTTTGGGCCCTTATAAGCATTATAAAGATCAGAGGTTGTCCCAGCAGCAATAGCTTTCAAACAAATTTCTTTTCTCTTCTTCTTTGTTGCTTTAGAAGTAACCTTTGCCTTATTCTGATCAAGGATAGGTTTATCCTTTTCACTAGCAACAACATCTACTTCAACCGCATCAGCAGGTGCCTGCTTCTCATTCACACAAGTAGAAATGCTCTCAGTATAATCTGTAGACAAAATAGTTTCTTTCTTTTCCTCTGGGCCCTTGTAAGCATTATAAAGATCAGAGGTTGTCCCGGCAGCATCAGCTTTCAGACAAATTTCTTTTCTCTTCTTTTTTTTGCTTGGTATATTTTGTACATCATGAGAATGTTCCAAGTTTGGTAGATCTGCAGTGACATGCATTGGGGCCCCAGTCTTATTTACAGGTAAGGAATTAAGAGCTGATGGATTCATGTAAGCCATGTTTTGGGGATTCTGGCCAACTGGATAATTAAATCTCGGTGCTAACTGGCTACTTGTTAAAGGAAGAGAACTTTGAGGCCGAGAGAACATAGAACCGGCATTGAAAGAATTGGGATTATAAAAGTTAAGAGGATGAGAAGGTCCAAATGATGGAATAGGCTGGGATTGAGGAGGCATATTAGGAAGAGACCTCGGTGCGGATGACCCACCATCTGAATAAGAATTGGCCCGCTTGTCGAGTCTCAACTCTTCATGTGTATCTGGATGAGTAATCTTAACAGTAGCTTTACGAGGGCCACCAAATTTTCCTCCCTGCTGCTGGGAGTATGGTGGGATCATGCCCATTCCCATGTTGCTTTGATGAATGATTCCCCGCTGCATAGGATGGGGTTGGAGAAAAACCGGCGGTTGCACTTGCGGCGCATATGCCGTTGATAAACCCATGGGCAACCGCATTTGAAGTGGAGCGGCTGTCATACCATGGGATTGAAGCTGTTGGTTGGGACCAGCAAATTGCATAGAAACCTGTGGCTGGTGATGATACTGCATTGGCATGGACATCCCACCCATAGGAGGAAGTACAGGAGGCTTCTGAGGTTGACTTGCTGGTGGTGCAGGCGAGACTTGCACATCATTTTTAACCTTTGGCACTGAATGAGCCTCCCCGGTATTAGATTGTTCAGCAGCAACTGCATCCTTCCTCGGGAACTGCTGCTTGGGTGCAGTGGGAATTGGCAATGGAGGGGGAGGTCTAAAGGAATCATGACGTGCCTGCGGGTCAAAAAAACACAGAAAGGTTTGTTGTCAAATTACAAGCACTCAATGCCATAAATTTCCAACATTCAAAATTGAGTAATTGAATTATCCCAACACCAACAATTGAAGCACAAAGGAAATGGCAAATCAAAAATATGCCAAGTTTTAATAGTACATTGTATAAAGCTCCAAACTAATTGAAAGAGAACAGGAAGGGAGGTTAGGGGGCTACCATTAAGCATCAGATTTTCAATAGACAAGCAGGTCAAAAGATGAAATAGGAAAAGGGTAAGTAAAAACCTGATCTTGTTTCTGCTCATCCAAATTTGGGGGCACTGAGCTTGTTCGAGCAGGAACCTACAACCACAAGATAAAAACAATCATTCGAATCTACAAAAATAATATTTTTAAAAAAATTACCGAGCACCATGCACTTTATGGAAAAGAAAAAAAAAATATAACCATGTTGATTTAGTAAATGTGTGATCATAAACATACCTGCATCCCATTCATGAAACCAGGACTAATGGACCCAAACTGGAAGGGGTAAGGCTTAGAAGCATCTCCTGGGGCTGATCAATATATAAATAGCATATCATGAGTTACACTGGGCTAGAATTACTAATCACCATCAAGGGAAACCAACACTGATAGTTTCCCACATTATAACTAAATTCAAGAACTACATCTGATGCATCTAAATAACACATACCCTTTACGGGTGTTTTGGGAGCTGCGGCTGGCTCAGAGCTCATGGCGGAAGATTGAGAAGTTGGAGCCTTCGGAACAGGGTTGGTGCTTCTCTGCACAGCAGCTGCAGATAAGGAACATACCTGCATCCCATTCGTGAAACCAGGACTTATGGACCCAAACTGGAAGGGGTAAGGCTTAGAAGCTTCTCCTTGGGCTGATCAATAAATAAATAGCATATCATTAGTTACATTAGAACTACTAATCACCATCAATAAATAAATAGCATATCATTAGTTACATTGGGCTAGAACTACTAATCACCATCAAGGGAAACCAACACTGATAGTCTTCCACATTATAACAAAATTCAGGAACTATATCTGATGCATCTAAATAACACATACCCTTTACGGGTGTTTTGGGAGCTGCGGCCGGGTCAGAGCTCATGGCGGAAGATTGAGAAGTTGGAGCCTTCGGAACTATTTCCTATACTGCTTCGTTTCAATCTTCTCCGACCTGTTTGATTGATTGTAGGACATATATCCCAATCCGTAAGATTCCCCTCTCCGATATATATTTCTTTTTCTCTATACAAAATTTTCTCTGTAACCAAACAGGATCCAACCACAACAGTTAACGACAACAACGACGACGACGAAAACAGACTGTAAACAAAAAACAGAAACACATCGAGAGAGTTAGAGAGAGAAACTTTAGAGTACCTGAAAGTGATAGGTGCAAAGGTTATCTCAGACTCTGTCACTCTGAGTATCAAGAGCATGGCTTAATCATCAAGTACCTGGTAAAGTGATGTGTTCATATATTTATAGCAACTTTTTTGTCCATTATATTTATAGCAACTCCAACTTCAACCAATCACATTGTTAATAGGTACATACATGTTAAGAAGTATTCTACGTAAATTTTAAACTGGTTTGTCTTATATTAATTATTAAAATAGTTTAGTTTAACTGAAACTCTATTACCCAAAAGTTTCAAATTCAAAGAATTTAAAATTGTACTCCTACTAAAATTTAATAAGGGTCCGTTTTGATACAATTTATTTTTATTAAAACTGAAAATTGAAAACACTATAACAAAATAATTTTTAAATGTGTGAATAGTGTCATGAGACCCGTGAACTGAAAACATGTGGAGATATAGATATGTAGAATGTTTTACTGACTCCTTAAAAACATTCAAAAGATGAAATGAATTACTTTTTATTAATTTTTCTTCCCTTTTTTCAATTTATTACTTTAAAAAGGGTTTGGTTTAGTTTTCTATACATTGAAACCTATTGAGATCCGGACACATAGAATGTTTTACTGATTCCTTAAAAACGCTCAAAAATGAATGAATCACTTTTTATTAATTTTTCCTATTTTTCAATTTATTATTTTAAAAAGGCTTCGGTTTAGTTTTCTATGAATTGAAACCTGTTGAGATTTGGACACATAGAATGTTTTACTGACTCCTTAAAAACGCTAAAAAATGAATGAATCACTTCTTATTAATTTTTCCTATTTTTCAATTTATTATTTTAAAAAGGCTTCGATTTATTTTTCTATGAATTGAAACTCGGTGAGATTCGGACACATAAAATGTTTTACTGACTCTTTAAAAACACTCAAAAAATAAATGAATCACTTTTTATTAATTTTTCCTATTTTTCAATTTATTACTTTAAAAATGCTTTGGTTTAGTTCTATGCACTAAAACCCGTTGAGATCTGGACATGTGGAATGATTTACTAAGTCCTTAAAAACACTCAAAAATGAATTAATCACATTTTATTTATTTTTCCTATTTTTCAATTTATTACTTTAAAAAGGCTTTGGTTTAGTTTTTATGCACCGAAACTCGTTGAGATTTGGACACGTAGAATGATTTACTGAGTCCTTAAAAACATTAAAAAAATGAATGAATCACATTTTATTTATTTTTCCTAATTTTCAATTTATTACTTTAAAAAGGTTTCGGTTTTATTTTTTATGCACTAAAACCATTTAAGATTTGGACACGTAAAATGATATATGAAATCCTTAAAAACACTCAAAAATAAATGAAACACTTTTTTATTAATTTTTCCTATTTTTCAATATATGAGATTATGAGGCTTTTCGTCGGTTGAAGGCTACCATTACTTATTACTTTCGGTTTGGAGTTCTTTTCTTTAGTTGGAGTTGTAGTAGGGCCACGTGTTGTTGATCCATGAGGGTAGGAGTGAGAAAGTGGGATGTGGACGAAACTTAGTTGAGAGGTTTTACTTTGGAGAAAGGAATATTTAGATAATGGAGAGTATTTTGTGGAAAAGGTATTTTTGACATAAAAAGGTAGTTTCGTTGAATAGTTTGGACAATGTGTATGGCAAAGTGAATCCATGTGATATTACTGTTCATATGCGCTAAAAAAAAAAAAAAAAAAAAAAAAAAAAAAAAAACGCAAACGTGGTATCATAAGCTATATCCAAACACTCACATTCTAAGGAATTAAAAATAAATTTAATATTTATATTTTATTATAATAAAACTTTCACAGTTCACACTACATTCTGTCATTGACTGGTTCAATATATATGTATGCATTATATAGTTAATTTAGACTTTTACAAATTTTATATATATGATAGTTTTGATAATATTTTTTTCCTTTTACATAAAATTTTTAGTTAATTTGTGAGCATACTACTAGTAGCTATATAAGGTAGTGCACAACATGAACATCTCTATTGAAATTGGGAGAGAGAGAAGTTTGGAAGAGAGAGAATTGAATGAATAATGTTCTGCTTGAATATTATTAAGAACTGATTAGTTTATATACATTGAGTCATTAACAAACTTAACAAACTAATAACTAACTCACATGATCAACACGAGATGAAGTAAACAACAAATAACAGTAAATTTAAAACTGCATGTAGCATAGCAGTGACAACTAAAACACCTAAACGACTTGCAGCTTGACTGAACAGCTTGATTGATATTTCAACACTCCCCCTCAAGATGGAGCATATATGTTGCTCATGCCCATCTTGCAGAGTAAGTTGCTAAACTGTTGATGTCCCAGAGGCTTTGTAAGTAAATCAGCCAATTGGTGCTTAGTTGAAACATGAAAGGTCTAGTTTCAAAAAAAAAAAAAAAAAACATGAAAGGTCTTGACTAAATTATCTTGTATCTTCTCCCTCACAAAATGGCAATCAAGCTCTATGTGCTTATTCCTCTCATGATAGACCGGGTTAGCTGCTATGTGGATTGTAGCTTTACTGTCACAGTACAGAAGAGCAGGATGATCATGATTGATTGACAGGTCTTTAAGCAAGCCTTTTAACCATACAAACTCACTTACAATAGCAGCCATAAACCTATACTCCAATTCTACAGAAGACCTGGACACAGTGTGCTGTTTCTTGGACTTCCAGGCAATTAAGGACTCACCCAAAAATACACAAAATCCAGTGATAAACCTCCTTGTATCAGGATAGCTGGCCCAATTAGCATCACAGTAACCTTTCAAGTGTAAATCTAAGTTTGTTGAGAAAAAGAGACCTTATCCAGGTGTCCCTTTTAGATACTTAAGGATTCTGTTGGCTGCTTGGAGATGTGGTTGTCTAGGCTGTGCAAGAAACTGACCCAGTTGACGCACACTATATGCAATATCTGGTTTGGTCAGTGTTAGATACAACAGTTTCCCAACAAGTCTCCTATATTGAGAAGGATCTGTTAACAAGTCTCCATGATAGTTTGATAGCTTGGTGTGTTGCTCTATAGGTGATTTAATAGGCTTGGCTGCTAGTTGTCTAGTTTCTGCTAGAAGCTCTAAACAAATTTTCTTTGGCAAACACTTATGCCTGTGGAGGATCGAGCCACCTCTAATCCCATAAAATATTTCAAAGGACCAAGATCCTTTAGCTTAAACTGATCATGAAGAAATTGTTTGAACTCTGAAACAACTTCAAGGTTATTGCTAGCTACCAAAATGTCATCAACATATACTAAGATAACAATGATAACATCATTATGAACTCTTGTAAACATAGAGTAATCAGATTTGGACTGAGTGAATCCATGGTTGATGATTGTGGTTGAGAGTTTTGAAAACCATTGTCTGCTGGCCTGCTTCAGTCCATACAAGGACTTGGTGAGTTTGCAGACTAAATCAGGGTCCCCCTTGCTACCAAAACCAAGTGGAGGTAGCATGTGTACTTCCTCATCAAGGTCTCCATGCAAAAAAGCATTATTAACATCCAACTGGACCAAATGCCAATCAAGAGTAGTTGCAACAGCTAATATAGTCCTAACAGTGACAAACTTCACAACTAGACTAAAGGTTTCATAGTAATCCAAACCCTCCTGTTGAGTGTAGCCTTTTGCTACCAGTATAGCCTTAAACCTTTCAATACTCCCATTAGATCTATGTTTCACTTTATAGACCCATTTGCAACCTATAGGAACCTTACCAGTTGGCAAAGGTGTAAGCTGCCCAGTATTGTTTATTTCAAGTGCATGTATCTCATCAGACATGGCTGCCTGCCACCTAGGATCTCTTGCAGCCTTAGCATAGGACTTAAGCTCAACACAAACAGAGAGAGCAATAGTGAAAGCTCTATGAGGGATAGATAGCCTATCATAGGAAAGGACAGATTCAATAGGGAAAGGGGTAGTAGGTAATGGTAGGGGTTTGGTTGAGGCAAGTTGACAATGGAAATCCTGAAGGTAAGCAGGTGCTTTGTGAGGTCTGGAGGATTTTCTGGGTGCTGGTTGGGCAGGTTGGACAGACTGTACAGATTAGACAGGTTGTACAGGTTGTACAGGTTGGTCAGGTGGAGCAAGTTTGACTAGACTAGGGTTAGGATTGATAGGATGGTTTGGTATAGCATGTGGAGAAGAGATAGGTAAATTAGGTATGTGAGGTATATGAGTGTCAATCATTATGTCAGAAACTTCCATTGGTGAACCATCAAAAATGAAGGTGGGAGGTGGAAATAAAGAACCACTAGAAAGTGGTTGAGAGTTAGAAGCATTGTTAAGATGAAAATCCATGGAATGAAAAGGAAAAATGTGTTCATGGAAGACAACATCTCTGGACAAGAAAATGGACTTGGTTTCAAGATTGACCAATTTATATCTCTTGACACCATAGGGATAACTAAGAAAGACACAGGGAAAGGCTCTAGGATCAAATTTAGATCTATTCCTAGAGAGAGTAGATGCAAAGCACAAACAACCTAGGACTTTAAGATGAGAGTAAGAAGGAACAGTACCCAAAAGGATTTCATAGGGAGTTTTATTATTCAATAAAGGACTAGGTAACCTATTAATAAGATAAACTACTGTAAGGATGCAATCTCCCCAGAACTTCAAAGGCAGATTAGCTTGAAACCTAAGGGCTCTAGCAACACTCAGAATATGTTGGAGTTTCCTTTCAACAACTGAGTTTTGTTGAGGTGTATCTACACAACTCAGTTGATGAAAGGTACCCTTGGAAGAGAAAAATTGAGGCATATGAAATTCAGGACCATTATCTGATCTTAAGGTTTTAATTTTGAGATGAAAATGAGTTTCAACAAAAGAAAAGAGGGACTGAATAATAGTTCTAGCATCAGATTTGAATTTCAGCAAATATACCCAAGTACATCTACTACAATTATCAACAATGGTCAAAAAGTATTTAAAACCATTAATAGAAGGAACAGAAAATGGTCCCTAGATATCACAATGAACAAGATCAAAAATGGAAGAACAAATGTTATTCTCATTAGGAAAAGGAAGCCTTTTTTGTTTGGCTAAAGCACAAATAGTGCAAACAGGAAGCTCTTTATCACAGAAAGTTACATTAGGAATTATTGAGCTAATCAAGTGCAACCTAGATGAAGAAGGATGACCCATTCTATTATGCCACAAAACAGAATTTGAAATAGTAGTGTTATTACATGAGACAAGACTACAATCAGCAACAACAGAGGAAGGAAAGTAAACACCAGGATGTGAGAGAACAATGGGCATGAAATTGGAAAATTGAATTGGGACAGAAAGTTTGGCAGAGTTGGTTTGTTGTAGAATGTACAGGCCACCATGCTTTTTACACAAACCAATCGTCTTCCACTGGAGTAAGTCCTGTATAAAGCAGAATTGAGAGAGAAAAATGCAGCAACACCTCAGATAATGTGTTAATTTCCCAATGGAAATAAGATTGAATGAAAAGGAAGGAACACACAAGACATTGTCAAGGACCAAATCACATGATAACTGCACTTGACCAACTTGAGTGACTAAGACAGATTCACCATTAGGAAGTTTGATAGAGATGTGAGCTATAGAAGTAATTTTGGTAAGATATGAAATGGAATGAACCATGTGGTCAGTAGCACCACTATCAATAATCCATTCATTAGGTAACAAGGTAGGTGGAATGAAAAGATTGGAAGAAAAAACTGAGTGATCTAAGTTGGTGGATGAATGCAAACAAAGAGGCATGGAATTAATAGAGTCTAAGCATTCAGGTTTATCTAAAATGTCACTATTAGGTGTAGGTAAAATACCTGTAGTGTGAAAAGTACCAGGTGGCAAGGACTTGGTGACAGGAGCAGTATGACTGATGAGTGTGGTAGCTTGATGAGTTCCAAGAGAAGAATCTTGATTTTGATTTCCTTGTGATCCCAAGGTATGGGCTTGCAACATGGACATGAGTTGGTGACATTGAGAAGAAGTGAGAGCCACTGTGGTCAACTCCTCCATAGTATCTATGTGATCCAGATTGGAACCCATTGAAACCTGATTGGCTGAGTGCCCCTTGCCTTTGTTCTTACACCCAAGAGGGTAACCATGAATCTTGTAGCATTTGTCCACCACACGGCCAAGAATCCCACAGTGTGAACAAATTGGTCTTTCCCTTTTTCCATTAGGCTTGTTGGTATAATTTCCCTTATTAGATGAATTATTAGGACCTCTAGAGAAGAGTGCAGCAGATTCAACTGTAATGGCATTGGAACCAACTCTTCTATGCTTCTCTTCTTAAGTGATGAGAGAGAAGACTTGATTCAGTGAAGGTAAGGGCTTCATCAGTAGGATCTGTCCCCTAACAGTTGCAAAGGATTCATTAAGCCCCATCAGAAAATTCATAGTACACTCCTCTTCTTGATACTTAACCCGAGCAGCCATTGAACCACATGTGCAAATACCACAAGAACATGAGGGAATTGGCTTTATAATTGACCAATTCATCCTAGATTACCTTGAATTTCGTGTAATAACTACTCATAGAGAGATTATCTTGAGAGAGAGTACTCACCATTCTTCGCAGTTCAAAAACCCTAGGACCATTGCTCTGAGAGAATCGGTTCTTGAGATCTATCCAAACTTCTTTCGCAGTATTCAAGTAAATCACACTTGAAATCAAATCCTTGGACATCGAATTGATCAACCAAGAAAGAACCATTCTGTTGCATTTCTTCCAAGCAGGGAAACTTGGATTTGAGGAACTTGTTGGAGCTTTGATAGTGCCATCAACAAAATTTGTTTTGTTCTTGGAATCAAGAGCATAAATGATAGCTCGGGTCCATGTAGCATAGTTCTCTTCAGTAAGAGGCTGATTAACCAGAATCAAGCCAGGATTCTCACTATCATGCAAAAAATAGGGACTGGACGGTTTTTCCCAAGCAGGCACAGAGGTTTAAGAAGTAGATGATACTGAATCTGTATTGGCAGATGCGGAAGCCATTGAAGAAGCTTGAACTAGGTTTTACAGAGAACTTAGTTTCAAGAATTAGAGAAAGCAAAGAATTAAAGAAACTTTGCAAGAGAGATCAATGAAAGAATAAGGAAATACAAAGTGAAGAAAGCTTCAAGAAAAGCCCAACAATGGAGGATGAGTTAGGAATTGATGGAATACACCGAGCCAACTCACTCTGATACCATATTGAAATTGGGAGAGAGAGAAGTTTGGAAGAGAGAGAACTGAATGAATAATGCTTTGCTTGAATATAATTAAGAGCTGATTAGTTTATATACATTGAGTCATTAACAAACTTAACAAACTAATAACTAACTCACATGATCAACACGTGATGAATTAAACAACAAATAATAGTGAATATAAAACTGCATGTAGCACAGCAGTGACAACTAAAACACCTAAACGACTTGCAGTTTGATTGAACAGCTTGACAACTTGACTGATATTTCAACAATCTCTTTCTTTTTTTTTTCTTTTCTTTTTTAGGTTTTGAGAAGAACCCAACATGACCATCTTGATACCTTCTTAAGTAGGCAAGCAACATGAGCATAGAAATAGTTAAAGGCTAATGATTATGGAGAAAAACTCTAAATACTAAAATTGCAGGACAGTACATAAGATGTTCTAGTGATACCTTCATGAGCAAAAGAGGAAGAAGAAGAAGAAGAAGAAGACAATGATACATCAGAGCTTCTGGACGCAGATCAAAAAGTTACTATGTATGAATAAAATAACAACTAAAAAAACCAGTAGTTATCCTCAATGAGCAAAACTGTCTAATGACTAATGTTCACCATGATTTAGCAAAACAACATTTAAAAAAGAACAATATATAGTGTAAGAAGATATATTTGGTGAATCTCCTTTCCTATATATTTTAACAGTTAAGTTAGCACAGCAGCCTACAATATAAGTTGAAATCACACAATGGCATTAAAATCTTGAGAAGAAACTTATCTTAGCCAGCAATTGTCTAATGAGTTGTCCGCATAATCCGAAGTTGAGAGAACTTGATGGAACTAACAGGGAAAGTTTTAATCCTCTAACCATACATAATTGGTAAACAAAAAGCACAAATCTCCATAAAACAAGAAAGATAAACAGTAATGCCATGTTAAAGTTGAGTTAATAATTTAGGCAAGTAATGCATTTAAAAGGTTCAGTCTAGCTGTGCTTTCTTTTCTTTTAATTACATGAGGATATTCCATTTGAATTGAGTCTAATAACCATGCATGCAATCATCCACAAACTATGACATTGCAAAAGACCAAGGGAATTGAACTTGTACATCTCTGTTGCTTATAACAAGGTACAAAAATAAGAAGAAAAATACTATAACAAAACTGATCCTAGCACCAAATTAGAACATACCATTGCTACTTAGAAATGATAAATACAGATAACAGCAGAGAGTTATATACACTCAAATTAGAATGTTTCAAAAATCAGTAATGGCCTGTTTGGATGGAGGGAGGAAGGAGGGGGAGTGGAGGGGAGTAGAGTAGAGTTGGCTAAAAATAAGCTAATTTTTTGCTAAATTTACTCTACTCTACTCCCCCTCTCTCTCCCTCAATCTAAACAGATCATAAGGCTCGACCTAGTATGACAGTTCAAAAGTAAAACATTTGCAAATCAGACATATTATAATTCATATTTCCTGCTGGATTTCTGTTCCAAGACAAGTAGGCTGGGTCCCCAACGATCTGCATAAAAAGTAATAACAATTTCAGACACATCTTACAAATGACCTATGCTTTACAATCAGTTAGCTTTTCAAATTAAGGAACCAATTTAGCAATAACAATTCTAAATATCCTAAAACTTCCAAACTGATCAAGTAGTCACAGATATAAAAACCATTTCATGTTAGTAACCCTGGTTGTAAGTACCTTCAAAAGTTAACAAGTACAAAACCTTTAATATAATCTTTGAAACAATTAAATTGTTAAGACACTCTTTTTAAGTGTAACTCATTTGATGCTCAGCCTTAAGAACCTTGTACAATAACCAATGAGTATTGATGTTCTATGTGCTGACCATATTTACCATTCACAGAACTTGAAGAGACCATACAAAGATAACAGTACAGATTACATCCCTAACCCTCCTAGAAACTCAAAAATTCAGAAATCAGAGGGGAAATAATAATTTGACGACTAGCAACATCATACACACCTTAATTGAAGGGCATCATAAGATTCAACTATTTTCATGGAAGAACCATAGAACCAAAACTTTCAACTAAATCTGACTCCTTTGGCTGGTAGATGATCTTCTCAAACATATCTTTGAGCTTATCATGCCGTATCATCTCATCCAGTACTTTATCATCTGAAACTACAGCCGGACTCTTTTGCTTGTCATTTTCCTTGTTGGTAGAAGAAACCACCATCTCAGAAGAAAACACCAACTCAGATAGACGATCTTTCTCAGCCTGTTTGCAATACTTGTCACATTCTGTAGTCCCCCGTGTGATGAGATGGTAAGTATAGACCACTTTCTTTTGGCCAATTCTATATGCCCTGCTTATTGCTTGCCTCTCTACAGACGGATTCCAAACAACATCAAGCAGAACAACCCTTGAAGCACCTACCAAATTGATGCCCTCAGAACATGCCTTTGTCGAAGCTAGCAATACTTTTGCTTCACTGTTTGGATCATTGAATTTATTTATCATGAATTGGCGAGTCTTTTGATCTAGTTTACCATGCATATACAGCAATTCCCTCCCTTCACACCAATTTAAAAGTGAATTTAGTTGGTCCATTATCAAACATAATGGATCAATGAATTGGCTGAACACCAGAATTTTTTCATCAACCGTATCACACAGTCGAACAAACTCCATTAAAAATCTGGTTTTAACGCCTTCATTAGGATTTAGCCTTTGCCTTTCCAACCAATCCTGGTCAAGGATGGATTCTTCTTTCTTGGTTAAAGACATGCACTGAAACAGAGAAGGGTGGACAGAGGCCAACGCTAACCTATGTTCAAATTCAAATGTGTTTGAGGTACCTCGAATGCCCTCTAGCAGCCGCTTCTGCAAATCCGGTGGATTCAAAACCACCACACAATCTCTCAGTCCAGGAAGATTCTTTTGAAGAATGCTACCTTTGTGTACATGAACAAATGGTGCCATAAGTGCTTTGAACTGCTTTATTTCCTCATCAGCAAGACTGCCTGTTGAATTGCTGGTGGAATCTAGTACCTCTCCCTTGACTCTTTTTTCTCTCATCAGTCTCCTTTGGCAGAGTTTTTTAAGGTTTGAAGGGGTTGTGTCTGCAAATCCTGGCCTTACTAAGCACAATGTATTATAGAGCTCGAGGAAATTGTTTTGGAAAGGAGTCCCTGAGAGGATGATCCGCTTTTTGGTTTGAAGTTCACAGAGAACCTTCCAAATGCTACTCCTTTGATTTCTAGGTGTGTGACCTTCATCAAGAACTAACAAGCCTGGCAAGTCAAGCAGAAAGTTCCTCAAATCTTCAGTTTCTGTTTCCCTCTTAACCTTACTTCTCTTCTTGGTTCCATCATCCTTTCTGAATTTTTCTCCAGCAAGCTTTTCATACAAACTGTAGCTAACCCCTAGTATGCTCTTATCCTTACACCAGGAGAACAATTTTACCATGCGAATGTCATTCTTGTTTTGGCTTTGGTGCCTACTTCTGTCCAGAAATTTGACAACAACCGCACTCTCCTTTCCTGAGAACTCCAGGCTGTTCAGGTTGTGAAATGGAACTCCAACGTTCCATTTTTTAAACTCTTCCTCCCAAGTGAGAAGTAGGCTGGCCGGAGCAATAATTACTGGGCGGCATTTTGGGAACATTTCCAAATACGTCTGGAGGAAAACAATGGTTAGCCGGGTTTTACCGGTTCCAGGGGCATGTGAAATAATGCAACCACCAACATTATCAGGATCAGAACTCTTCAACTTTTCAACTTCAGTGGTTCCTGCCAAGTTCTTCCATATGAACTCAAAACCTTCCTGTTGGTGTGGATACATGCTACTTTTAATATTGGGGATGATGTCCCATATTGTCCCTTTTGTTTGGTTGAATGAGTCTCCAGGATTACTACTCAAATCTTGAAGTTGAACCCCATCAAACATTGAGACATTCTCCCCACTATATGAACTTTTCCTGCCCAATCCTTCGGAAGCAAACTTTGCCTAAGAAGTACAAAACAAAAGTAGTTAAGCACAAGAAAACTAGAAGTTGACTCTCTCTAAATGTGCAAATTCATAATTATAGCTAGAGAGAGAGAGAGATAGAATATATAGGCAGGAAACTGTAATAGCTGAATAAATTTAGACAATTCTACTTTGATAAATATGTTTTTTTTGGATTAAATGTGACTACAAAAAGTTGTTGTGTCTTTGTTTACTCGGAGTACTTACCATAGGTGGCAACACATATCTAATCTCAAGCATTATGAAGGAACAAAATCTGCATTTTATTCCAATTTGCTCATCCAGGATTAAGTCATGCTTACAAAGGGTTTCCAAATTTGCTCCATTTTCTACTTCATTCATTTCCTCGTCCTCAACCTGCAGATCATAAGAGAGGAGTGATTCTTTTGAAAGCAACCCACCGGAAGTTAAAGGAAATTATGAGTATAGATCATGATGATTTATGTTTAATATATTTTCCTTGATTATCTTCAGGAAAATTTTATGGAATAAAAAAAGAAAAATTAAGTGGAAATCACCAAAAGTAAGTTTTGATATATGAAGAGGTTCACCCTGTTCCATGTTCCAACCGTTTGTCAGACAAATGGAAAATAAAATTGGACTCTTACAACTATGTTGGATGAGATGATGGTGATACCTATGATTCAGATCATGTTGTGTTTTGTGTTGCATAATCTTGAGAATTAAATATTTTCCAAGATTGTATATAAGTCATTTAGTTAAACTTTCCATACTGTCAATACACTTTCGTGGTTTAAAATATGGCAACATTTTTCATTTGTTATGGTTGGAGGGTGTTAAACAACAAGAACTCAGCTGAATTCTAAAGAGAGCCTTTAAATTCATCTAGGTAAACACAAAATGAATGATTTGGAAAGCATACCATGCAAATTGAGTAGTGGCTGACAAGCTAAAACTCAGAATCCTCTATAATGAAGTGAGTAAAACACAACATTGAATTTGAGATTTGAAGTCCGAGAGAACAAATTAAATGTGAATTTCCAACCTTAATAAGCTAGAGAACTAATAATTCACATATTTTTTTTTCACTTAGGACACAATGGACCTCAACAATTTGTTTTTGGTTCTGCCAGCTTCTTTGAGAAGCTTACCCCACAGGAACCAAATTCAAGGGACTTGAGAATGAAATCCATCTCAGCCCATACAATTTGATCACTGCTTTGTAATGAGTCACCTTATTTTTATCAAGTGAAGCTACTTGTATTGAAACTTAAAAATGAAACTAAAAATTAAAGTACCAGCTGTATACCTATCAGTATCCAATTGAGAAGCACAGAATCAATGAAATCACACAATTTTTTTAAAGAAATAATCCTCAATAATACGTTTGTTTTGTATGAGAAACCTACCACAGAGGAACCAATTTCAAGGGACTTGAGAGCAAAGTCCATCTCAGCCCACAACATATCCAACTCTTTTTCAGATTCTGATTTCTCCAATGTTTCAGGCTCTTCAACACCAAAAGTAAACTTCAGAGGAAGTGGCTGTGCATCTGCAGCTTTAGGTCTATTAGTAGTATCTTCTTCATTAGTAGTCTCTTCATCAGAAGACACTAAATGATCCGTAATAGCCTCTCCTTTTTCTGTAATGGAATCAAGAAGAAGTCTGAAAATATTCGTATCTTTCAGCCCACCAGCTCCCTTTCTCTTACAACTAAAGTCTCTACCTTCTGGACCTATTTTATCCCCCTTCCCCTTCTCTTCCTCTTCCTGTTCATCTTGCCATTCCTGTTTCTTGCTCTCCTCAGAGAATTTAGTTGAAGAATGCAGAGACTTTTGTGCCTTCTCCGCCCTGCCAACAATGAATTCATCATTTCTTGAATCACCCTCCTCCACCTCCTTAGCAGTCTTAGTTGAACCATATACTTTCTTAAGGCTCTCCCTAGATGCTGCAGTGGCCGTTGAGCCATATACTTTCTTAATGTTCTCTCTAGATGCTGCAGTGGGACGGCCAGTACCAGACAAATTACTTTTCTCACCAGGAATTTTAATCCTCTTCACTGAAGACCGAGTGACTAACCGCTGCTTCTTCTCAGTTTCCTTACTAGAAAAAACAGGCATACCAACCCTTGTAGCTTTCCTTTCCCTACCAGAAAAAAAAGGCACACCAACCCTCTTAGTAGCTTTCCTTTCCCAGTACATTTCCTTTGTGGCACCATCGTCTCTAGTTTCACCATTATTTTCACCAATTGAGCTGGTCTCAACCTCCTTTTCCTCTTCCTTCTCCCTGCACCTTTCCTTCGCACCCTCATCCTCCTTTCCGCGCTCTTCCACTGTGCCACCATCATATCTAGTTTCAGAAATCTTTTCACAACTTGAGCTGGCTTCGTAATCTGCCTCAATCTCCTCCTCCTCTTCCTTGTTCCCACAAACTTCATCGGTGAAGCCATCATCTCTAGTTTCAACATTCTTTTCACAAATTGAGCTGGCATCAATCTCAGCCTCAACCTCCTTCTCGCTGCACTCTTCCTTTGTGGCACTATCATCACCAGTTTCTTCATTCTTTTCACAAAATGGGCTGGCTTCATTCTCTGCCTCAACCTCCTTTTCCACTTCCTCCATGCACTCGCCCATTGCAGCACCTTCATCTCCAGTTTCTTCATTCTTTTCATAGAATGTGCTGGCTTGATTCTCTACCTCGTGCTCCTTTTCCCTCTCCTCCACGCACTCGTCCATTGCAACACCTTTATCTTTTTCCTCCTCTACAATGGGAGCACCCATGTCTTTGTTATCAGTCACAACCTCTGCCTCATTCTCCCTACTAGAAAACTTACGTTTCTTCAAAGGAGGCTCAAGCTGATTGCTTTTCTTCTCATCCTCTTTACACACACTTGCTTCCTTCTCATTCCTACTGTCAGCAACATTTTCTTCAACGAAATCAGATAATTCATCATCATCATCATCAAATGACAAACCCTCATCCTCACTAGTTGTGTAATCCACCTTATTCACCTTATAATCCTCATCTTGACTATCATCATCATCGCTACTACTCGAAGACGAAAAAATATCAGAATCCTTTTCAGAACTACTCTCACTCTCACTGACTTCCAACGGACTCTCCCCAACTTTTGAAGGCATTGGAGACACTCCTGAAACATCTTGGCCATTCCCACCATCACTCTCCATCGCCTTTTTCCCTTTATCATTCCCCAGTGATTCAAACTCCTTTTTTTCACGATTATTACCATTAGCTTTACCTTTGGACACTACTGGACTCGTCAAATCAAAGCTTTCAAAACTACTCTCACCAACTTTTGAAGGCATTGGAGACACCCCTGAAACATCTTGGTCATTTCCACCATCTTTTTCCAACACATTCTTCCCTTTATCACGCAATGATTCAAACTTCTTTTCAACGGGAGTCACACAACTACTTTCACCAAAAATCCATTTGGACACCATCGGACTCTCCAAACCAAAGCTTTCCAATCCAGCAGGATCTGATTTCCACAGCCTGCTACCAATTCCAGCTCTTCCAATTAACTCAAAGTCATCAAAGTCATCATTCTCATCATCTTTGGTAAGATCAATACTTTCGACAGCTTCTTTCATATCAAATGGTTCCTCACCAACATTGATAACCTTTTCACCACCAAAAGCTGCCGCAGAATCAGGTTCAGGCCTTATATCATCTCCTGAATTCTCATACGCATCTTCTTTCTTCTCAAATGGTACAGCATCAACATTGATAACGTTTTCACTGCCAAAAGCCGCCTTCACTGAATCAGGCTCAGACCTTATCTCACCTCCTGGATTCTCGAAAAGACCTCCTTTCATCTCAAATGGTTCCTTATCAACAATGATAAAGTTTTCACCACAAAAAGCCGCTGCCAAATAAGGCTCATACCTTATCTCATCACCAGCATTCTCATAAGCACTTTTTTTCATCTCAAATGGTTCCCCATCAACATTGATAACCTTTTCACCTCCAAAAGCCGCTGCCAAATCAGGCTCAGACCTTATCTCATCTCCGGAATTCTCATAAGCACCTTCTTTCATCTCAAATGGTTCAACATCAACATTGATAACGTTTTCACCACCAAAAGCCACTGCCACTGAATCAGGCTCAGACCTTATCTCACCTCCTGAATTCTCATAAGCACCCTCTTTCATCTCAAATGGTTCCTTATCAACAATGATAAAGTTTTCACCACCAAAAGCTGCTGCCAAATAAGGCTCATACCTTATCTCATCTCCTGCATTCTCATAAGCACTTTTTTTCTTCTCAAATGGTTCCCCATCAACATTGATAACGTGTTCACCACCAAACACCGCCGCCGAACAAGGCTCAGACCTTATATCATCTCCTGAATTCTCATAACCACCTTCTCTCATCTCAAATGGTTCCTTATCAACGTTGATAAAGTTTTCACCACCAAAAGCCGCCGCGGAGTAAGGCTCAGACCTTATCTCATCTCCTGAATTCTCATATGCTCCTTTTTTCATCTCAAATGGCTCCCCATCAACATTGATAACGTTTTCATCACCAAAGGCCGCCGCTGCTGAATCAGGCTCAGACCTTATCTCATCTCCTGAATTCTCATAACCATAAAAGTCATCCTCACTGCTACTACCATCACTTTCATCTATAACAATAACCTCTACTTTATCATCATCCCCATCCTCCATATCTTTCTCTCCAAACAATCCACCTGGGCCATCTACACTAGACCCAAATCTACCTTTTTTGGCTTTCTCAGTCCTCAATTGAGAACCAAACAAAACAGAATCCCCCTGTTCCTCCCTACTCTCTCCCTCACCAACAAACAGACAATCATCCTCATCATCGGGTTCATAAAAAGTAACTTTTTTTCTCTTCCTTCCACTCTTTCTTACCTCTGAATTCGATGCTGATCCACACCCAGATGCTCTATCTTCCACATTGGTCCGAGAATCACTCCCTCTTGACGAAGCTCTTCTCGCACTGGAACTACCCTGAGAGATTGTTCTGAAGTACAAGTCTGTCCCAGAACGAGTTCTTCTAGCAATGCAACTGTAGAAATCCATGAAATTTACAACAAGAAAGTAATAAAAAAAATTCTGGGTCTGACTCAAAGATTGAAAATTTGTGTTGTTTATGTAGAAAAAAACTGAGAAACGGTTCCAAAGCAAAGCAAAGATCGAAACTTGATGGTTTTGTTTGAAAAAAGATTGAGTCTTTTTGGAAAAGAAAAGAGTGAGACTTAAAAAGTGTAAAGGAATTTGGGAAGTGGGTTTGAACACAAACTTGAAGTAGTTATCATTGTCAACTGAGTAATTGCGAAGAAGAATGTGGGAGAGAGAGACTCGTTTCAGTTCTGCAAATGAGGCGCCAAAAGTGGAAATATATAAAAGCTTTCTATGTTTTTTTTTTTTCAATTACTATTAAAAGTTAAAAACGTGTAGTTTAAACTTTATCTTTTGCACATGGGCCTCCAAACCTAAAAACATGCATCATCAATCTAGCTCTTTGATTATCCACCAAAATTTAAAAACCAACATCTCTTCATCATTAGTGCACGAAATTTTTATTTTTTACTTTTTATTTTTGAAAAAAAATAATAGTAAATATTAATAACCAAAAAGTTAATTAGAGAATTTGTAAAAAACAATAAACAATATGTAACGTACAAGTTTGATTATGGTAAAGTACAAAATTATGATAGATGATTAAAATAATTAAAATAAAGCCTAAATTTTATTTTAAAAATTTCTAGAAATTTTAGTTGGAGTGGAATTTAAAATTTCTTGAAATTTAAGTAATATATTTTTAGTTAAATTAAATCTTAACAATTAATAAGATAAATAGAATTTAGTTAGAGTACATTTTTAATTTCTTGAACCTTAGATGGTAGAGTTTTAGCTAAATAAAAATATTTTGACACTAATAAAATAACTATTCTAATTAATAATTAACATTTATTCCAAATTGTTTGAAATATATTCCATTTTTCAGATGTCTCAAAATTAAGTTCTCTTTGAAAAGTCAAATTCCATCATTTTATTAGCATTCTCATTATACCATTTTAGAATTTATCAATACTCTATGAGAGAGCTTTACATATATATACACTTAAATTAAACTAGATCGCTAGAGTAGAATTCTATCTGAGAGAAAAAAAAAATATCAATACTTGTATTAAGATTTAATTTGAAGATTAAGATTGAATTTGGATGAGGCTTGGTTGTTATAGAATTTAAAAATACAAGTTTGTACTAGTTTATGGTCCTAAGAGGTGTTGGATGGGATAGGAAGGAGTCTCCCAAATCTAACCTACACGTGTGTGGTAAGGACGACACCAAGATTGTAATATATAACCCAGAAGAATACACTGAAAAGGAGAGAATTTCTGTTTGGAAGAAAGTCATATGAAACAAATATCTTAGCCTATTCCGAAGAAAAATTGAATAATTCTTATTGCAAAAAACCATCTTGAATCGTAAAGTTTAATCGCTTTTCTTCTGGGATAAATCTAGTTCTTCTATCCATGTTCTACAAATTTATTGTTTGAGTCGCTAGCGTTTTGAGCCCAATCCGGTTTTGGGATCAATACAATTTCAGTCCCTACAAAAGTAATTAATAATGAAACTGTAGCTATTTCTGATAAAGTGAAAATAGCCATTTCTATAAAGTGAAAGTAACCACTTAATAACACAAGTAATTTACTACCCAAATTTTATTATATAATAAGTATATGAATGTCAAAACTTAATTTCATCAAAATTTGTTTATAAACTATGCATAATATATGAGAGATTAACAATATCAAAAAAGTAAAAAATCTGTCATTTAATGGACAAAATTGAAATCTTTATTTCCCAAAATTGTAGTTTCATTTATGGTTTAATCTTTGTTTTAATTACTTTAAAAATTGCAATCATTAATTTATGAGTTATTTTCATCATGCATCTCTATTTTATCAATTTTTAGAGACAATAATTTTTTTTTTTAAAATCACATCTTCATTTAATGTTTAAAAATCTCCCACTATTTTGAATTAACAGTGTTAATAATTTGTTCTCACTTCTCAACTTAGGTTCAAATTAACTTATGTGAACATTTATTATCTTTTTTTAGTTCAATTTTTAGACTAAAAGAAAATAAAAAAGTTCAAACAAAAACAAATGCAAAGTGCATGAGTCCTGCACTCTGTCTAGACAGTGTGGTACGGTGGTACCACTAAAGAGGGAGGGGATCACTAAAAAGATCTTCTTTACCTCTGGTGAGTTCATTTTCAAAGTCAAAAGTGAATATTTAAAGACCGCATATTTTTTCACAATTTTTGTGTCATTATTATGATATGTGTGTGGTTAATGAATGACTAAAAAATTGTGAGTTCATACCTATTTGGTTACAATTGAAACGCACTGCGTTTGCTTTTTTTTTTCATTGAGAAGCACATTTTAGTGTTTTTTAGTGGATTTCATAAACTATTTACGAGACCTACAAATCTCTTTTTTCAACAAAAATTTTATTAAAAATTGGTCTCATGATATTATTCACATATTTAAAAATTATTTTATTACAGTGTTTTCAATTTACAGCAAAATAAGCGGTATCTAAACGGATTCTTTATATGAAAGTGATGGTTAACCACTCACGGTCTGCCATGTCAAAATTGTGGCCAAAAAAATTGTGAAATAAATTTAGGGCCATGTTCTTTACTAATTGATCTCTCTTCGATGCTTGATGGTTACACCATCTTATGAGCCTAAATTTGCAATCTAGAACTACTCAATCAAATAAGTTGTGTTTAAATTTGAATGTGTGTGTGGAGAGAGAGAGAGAGAGCCATGAAAAATATCACAATTTTTACACAATTTATTGTATTATTGAGTTGTGAGTGGTAAAAATGTGGACCTCACAAACCTACTATATTTTTTTAGGCAACTTTTTTTTTTTATAAGAAAGAATAGAAGTGACCAACCTTTCCTCACTTGAAGCAAGTTAATGTCATGGATTGATTCAACCGTAATAGAATAGGCTCCACGTTCATTTAGCCCACCCCCAAATTTTCTCTAGGAATTCAAACTTTAGAACAAAATAAATTTGTTTCCTTTACCAATTCCTAAGTTAACTTTAAGCATGTTTCATTTAAGAAGGTCGATCTTGTTTTAATCACTTGTACTTGTAGTTTATTTTGTGGTAATTATGCTATTTTTATTATCATTTGTTTTGTTATATGATTTAGTTTTAACACCGAACTCAAAATTGAAAATTAAATTACAAGTACTTAATTTCGTTTATTTTTTAATATGAAAACAAAGTTGGTTTAAATTTTAAGTAGACCACAATATTTGTTTTTTATTATTATATGAAACTAACCTTAATTTGGTTAGTATTATTTCATCAAGTTATATACTTAACTTATCAAATTAACCTTAATTTGACTATTCCCTAAAAAAAACCTTAATTCAATTAGTATCAAATAATTTATTTAATTTTAATTTAAATATAAGTTTGTAATCTATATCCAATAGAGTTTGTAATTAACTTTGAAAATTGAACACATAAAACTTGTTTATTTTTTATACGCATAGTTGTTTAATTTTTTTATAAATTTGTTTAATGGTAATTTAGGAAACTTCTAACTTTTTGAAACAAAATCAAAACATTTAATGATATTCCCCTAAATAGTTGGGTTTTTTAATTCAACTAAAAAATTTGGGACAAATGGAGTAATTAATAATAAGTGTAGCTACTTGTGACAAAGTGAAAATAACCACTTGACAGCACAATAACATGTTTAAGACCAAAATTTTATTATATAGTAAGTATATGATTTGGTTAGAAAATGTCAAAACTTAATTTCATATAAACTATGTATAATATATGAGAGATTAAAAATTTCTAGAAAGTAAAAAATCTGTCATTTAATCAACAAAATTGCAATATTTATTTCCCAAAATTATAGTTCCATTTATGGTTTAATCTTTGTTTTTAATTACTTTAAAATTTTCAATCTTTAATATATGATTTTTTTTTTAATCATTCATCTGTATTTTATCAATTTTTAGTGATAAAAAAAAATCACTTTTTTATTTAATATTCGAATCTCGCACCATTTTGAATTAACAGTGTTAATAATCTGTTCTCACTTCTCGAGGTTCAAATTAACTTATGTTACATTTATATCTTTTTGTTTTGTTCAATTTTTAGACTTATGTGATTAAATGAATTTTAAAAAGTTAGAATAAAGACAAAAACCAATTGGTGCAAAGTGCATGAGTCCTGCACTGTCTAGAGTACATTGGCACGGGTACCCCTAAAGAGATCCATGCACGGTACACGGTTCTGTTCTGTACCTATTGGCTATTGCCTATTGGTGAGTTCACATTCAAACTTCAAAGTTAAAGAGAATCAAATATTTCCTTCTTTGAAATTTGAAAATATATATATAAAAATAAAAATAGTGCAAGGACTAAGGACTAGTATTATTATTATTATTGTCAAATGTTAACGAGTTAGGGTTAAAATAATATGGGTCTTATTTAATAAAAAAAACTGAATAAATGGGAGAAATGGTATAAAGTTAACTCAAAAGTGTATAAAATTTACAAAACACTGACATAAAGACAAAATATCTGACACAAAGTTTGGTGTTAACTGTTAACGGCCACCTTACAACTATTACAATTATTATTGGCAAATGTTAACAAGTTAAAGTTAAAATAATGTGGTTCTTACTTAATAAAAAAAATTGAATAAATAGGAGAAATGGTATAAAGCTAACCCAAAAGTGTATAAAATTGACAAAACACTGACATAAAGACAAAATATCTGACACATAGTTTGGTGTTAACGGGCACCTTACGGTACCCATTAACACAACCCATTATTATTATTTTGAAAAGTTTAGAACCACATAATTTCTCATAATTTTTTGCCACAATTGTGAAGTGCCAAAGTGTGATTGGTGAAGAAAAAAATGATGAGTTCATGTAAAAGCGGTGATTAATCAATCATTGGGACAAAAAAATTTGTAGAATAATTTTGTGGTCCTTAACCTACTCTTATGTTTTGCCAACTTTTTTTTAGGAAGAATAGAAGTGACCAAACTTTTCTCACTTGGAGGAAATTAATGTCATGGATTGATTCAAGTAAAAATGTGATTAATGAAGAAAAAATGGTAGGTTTATGTAAAAGTGATGATTAATCAATCATTGTGACAAAAAAAAAAAATTGTAAAATAATTTTGTGGTCCTTGACCTACTCTTATGTTTTGCCAACTTTTTTTTAGGAAGAATAGAAGTGACCAAACTTTTCTCACTTGAAGGAAATTAATGTCATGGATTGATTCAAGTTCAAAGTGCGATTGTTGAAGAAAAAATGGCGAGTTTGTGTAAAAGTGATGATTAATCAATCACTGTGACTAAAAAAATTGTAAAATAATTTTGTGGTCCTTAACCTACTCTTATGTTTTGCCAACTTTTTTTTAGGAAGAATAGAAGTGACCAAACTTTTCTCACTTGGAGGAAATTAATGTCATGGATTGATTCAAGTTCAAAGTGTGAATGGTGAAGAAAAAAATGGTGGATTCGTGTAAAAGTGATAATTAATCAATCATTGTGACTAAAAAAATTGTAAAATAATTTTGTGGTCCTTGACCTATTCTTATGTTTTGCCAACCTTTTTTTAGGAAGAATAGAAGTGACCAAACTTTTCTCACTTGGAGGGAATTAATGTCATGGTTTGATTCAAGTTCAACGGTAAAGAATAGGCTCCAGGTTCATTTAGCACAGCCCCAAGGCTTTTCTATAGGAATACAAACTTTAGAACAAAATAAATTTGTTTCCTTTACCAATTGTTAAGTTAACTTTTATCCCAAAAAAAAAAAAATTGTTAAGTTAACTTTAAGCATGCTTCATTTAAGAAGATCGATCTTGTTTTAATCACTTGTTGTTTATTTTATGCTTATCACTATGCTATTTTTATTATCGCTTGACTTGTTACATGATTTAGTTTTAACACCAAACTCAAAATTGAAAATTAAATTGCAAGTAGTAAGTATTTTACTTAACTATGCATCGCTTTATATCCAAGATAAAGTAAAGTTTCTTTTTATTAATCTTTTTTGGTTAAATTTTATGTTTGAACCATAACATTTGATTTGTTATGTAAAACTAACCTTAGTTTGGTTAGTATTATTTCATCAAATTATGTATTTAACTAATCAAATTAAGGTACCTTGATTTGATTAGAATATCAAAAAATTTATTTAATTGATATTTAAATATAAAATAGCTAATTATATTTATTATCTTATGCCTCAAACTATATGGTTTAAAATCTAATACTCCCTCTTATTGATTGATCATAGTCTTGGGGCTGATTGAAGACGATCAGATTCTCCAAGCAAATTTAAAAATGTACTTGGGCTGGTTAATGCTTTATAAGGCCCATTCCCATGTTATCTGCTCTGAAATTGTGCTGACCTCAGTTTGGGCTGAAAATTGAAGCCCAATTTGAAAGAGAAAGTTAATTGAACCTTTCCAAATTCTCTGGCACAAATAAGGTTACAAATTTCTGTCAACTTCATTTTATACATGTCACAATTTGTAGGAAATTGATTAGCACATAAAAATTAAAAAAAAAAAAAATCATCTGAGAGAAAAAATTGTAAGAATCTAAGTAGAAAATATTTAGTGATTAGTAAGAACATATATTATCATAAATCAAGAAACTGCAATTTCATTATCATAGTCTCATCTTTTGGAAAAAAAAAAATGGTGGTGGGGGTAAAATTAAATTGGATACTTTCCCGAATGTCATGGGTTCACAAAATATATATAGACCCTAACTATTTATTTGTTTGCAATAAAATCTACCATGTGTTTTGGTGATTGACATTGAATTTAGAGATGTCTAATCCATCAAATTTAAAAGTAGTATGTTTGAAGGAAAGGAAATAGATTAGCTCATGGCTTAGCTAGAAGAGCAGTTTTATCTGTAGACACGGATGTATAGGTAGAATCTCTACTTGCTGATTTGGATGATGTATTCCAATCAGATTTATTTCAACAAAATTCAATTACTTCTTTCATAAAAAAAGTAGCAAAACTGAGTTAAAAAAAAGAAAAAAGAAAAGAAAAAAAAAGAGAGAGTCCCAGTTAATCATATGCACCAAAGTCATATTTAAGGGTATATGCATACATAGTTAATGTTCAGTCAACAAACATTTTATGGCACAAGGACATGATATGAATGGTTATATTGCAAATTAGTAATGCCATTTTTTAAATCATAGTATGAGATTATATTTTGAATATGAAGAGTTCCAATGATACCAATATTCTCTCTAATGCCTGGTTTGAGGTTTGAAGTTTGAACCCCATTTCAGCTTCAATTATTTATTTAACTCAAATATATTTATGTGTGTATGTGTGAAAGTGGTTCAAGTGATAGCCCAATATAGTACTATTTGGCGTTTGAGATTCAAACCCTATCTCTCTCTACACCGCCACTAAATACTTGGGGGAAAAATGAATATGAACATTATGAGTTTTTTATAGGCTAAAAAGTGCTGATTGTTAAGACGAAAATGCCTAGTTCTTGACAGTAACAACTAACAAAGTTGTTTATAATTAGCTACATTGTGGCAACACCACCTCAAAATTTTAGTATATTACCATTTTCAATTAAAAATGGGTCATGCTAACGAATGTTCTTAAATATTGGTTAACAATCAATTTTAGGAAAGTTTTAACACCACTTTTATGGAAAATGAAAAAAACTGTCAAAATATTAATTGCTTTTTTTTCTTTTCCCATAAAAATTTTCTTTAAATGAATTATTAATCAATATTTTAAGGGCATTCGTTAGCATTTTCCAACATGCTAGTAATACGCATTAAGTCTTTGTGCATCGTTGGTGGTGAAGTCCAACATGCTGAAATTAATGTTATCTTTATAGGAGGCATAAGGCGTCTTGGTAGGTTTGTAGATCCTCTTCAAGATTGATAGTTTTTTTGAATGCATATTGAAATAAGTTTGCCTAATTATGTGACAGTCATCTGGTTTTGTGTGTTTTATTTTAATAACCACTGTATCTAAAAATTTGATGAGGTGTTGTGCAACAATTGTCTAAACTTTCCTTTGTGCATGTTAATTTCAAGGTTGCTTAAATAAGATAAAATTATGCAAGATAAACAAGGAATTTCCAAGATAGTGAAGATACCTATGCATATCGAAATTCAAAAGCCTTCACTTCGTACGGTATTGGAGAGTGCAATCCCCAAAACAATGATCATTGAAACTGGTATCTTAAAGCATAGAATTTTTTTAGGTTTGTTAAACCAAGATTGAGATTTGTAACTTCAATATGCAAGCTTATATATTCCAATTTTGTTAAAAGTGTTGGAAGCTGTTAACGGGTGCTGTACAGCACCCGTTAATGTGATCAAATTTAAAATAAATTATTCAAATTTTTTTAGGGATGTGGAAAAAACTGAATATGTATTAAATGTGTGTTAGTTTAGATGGAGAAAGTCAAATCATTTTGTGATAAACTAAGCTGAAAAGTAAAACTTTGCCAATTTCCTATGCAGTGAGATTTGGGATAGATCATAAATAAACTACAGCTGGTTCATTAATAGGTGCTGGCCGACACTTGTTAACAAAGTCCTTGTTAAAATATAGTACTATTTAGAAAAACAAAAAAAAAGTTTTATATAACATTCATGTGTGAGTGTGAGTGTGAGCATGAGCGTGAGCGTGACAAGTTCACGAAATGAGTAAATGATAAGGACTATTGCTTAAGTTGATAATAATCTTTCACCTAGCAAATAAATTATTTCATCCTAAATTTGACAAAAATCACCTACTTCCTTAAATAATAATTCACAATTTCAAATTAGATGGTGTATTTATTTATTTGCTCAATTTGACGATGTGAGAGTGCCCTTTTTTAGGATACTCAGGCCCAAGGATCCCGGGCCCAAATAAAAAAGAGGGATTTGGTGGACCGGGCCTTGACTCACCGCAGCTAACGAGTTGTTTAAGAATCAAGTAGATACAGAGAATACTCCTGACAATATTAAAAAAAATGACAAACAAGGATATCGTAGAATGCCCAAAAATGTTAGCAACGTAAATTCAGAACAAAGACAGGATTAGCAAAACGATAAAGAAAAGGTGCTGTGGGGATCCTAGGAGTCATGAGGCAGTATTTCATTAACAAGTTATCTGTTTGATTACAGAAAGCTCACTAGGACGTGATACAAGGTCCAATCAAGCTCAAAAATTGCAGTCTTGAATGGCTATTTCAGCCTTCAAAACTTGCAAAGTTTGATTCCTGTTGAATCCGAGTATGTGCAATAGTGGCCTTTACAGGATATCGGGAAGAAGTATTTCGTTCTTCCCTTAGTATTTTCTTTCTGGATGGATTTTTCTGATGGTTCTTCCTAGAGAGTTTCTTCTCTTTTTTGTGTGTTTCTTTTTTCCTTTTTCTTGCCGCCTTCTTCACGACCCGTCCCCTCCTTTTATAATGGAGTTTTTTTTTTCTGGGTGTCCCGGGTTCCCCTGTTTTGTTCTTTTGCAAACAGAGCATGTTCTGTCTCTGTTGCCTCGGTAAGTCCCTTTGCCGTTTTTTTCTCACTCTTTCCTTCTCTTGGTTCTGATTCCTTCGAAAGCTTCTGGTTGGCCATCCTCTTTGGGACGTGCTGAGGTATGCCCTTCTCGGTATCCTCATTTCTGGCGTATTCCTTTCTTTCCTATTTGGGCGGAATCCTGTTCTGCCATTTTTGAAAGTCATTCGTTGCCATTCTTTCTTCCCTGTCCTGGTTTCCCGAGGCCCCTTTTGCTGTCTGTGCCATGAAAGGTCGCTTGCGTTTCTTGTTCTTTTCTTTTCCTGTCTTCTTTCTACCGATCTGTCCCAGTCTTCTCTTTTTTCTTTTTTTATTTGTGCTTGAAGGGATTTGAGGATCCTTGTTTCTTTATATTTTGCCGTGGTCTCTTTTTGGGATGATTCTTCCTTTTCTGGGCTTCAGGATCCTCTGGGCCTTCCTTTTGCCTCCCATGGGTCATCCGTGCCTATTACTTTTGGGCTTAGCCTGAGATTTTCCTTTTGGGCTTGACTTGTTCTTTTGTTTTTGGGCTTATTTCATTATGACCTATTTTAGACCTCAACA